>NC_142470.1:44907664-45207664 GCF_049115385.1 Moschus berezovskii | reverse complement strand
AGAGGGTGTAAAGGAACTCTCTGTACTTTCTACTCAGTCATTCTATAAACCTAAAACTGCTTAAAAATGTAGATAATTAAATAAAAAATCACATCACTAACAAAAAAACAAGGTGTCTGAGAATAGATGAAATACAATTAGTAAGGGTCATATTATAGAAGGTCTTAAAAATCAGATAGGAAGGGTAAATGGTAAGGAAGGGGGAACCTAGAAGGCTTCTGAGCAAGGTTGTGATATTATGCTTTATGAATATTGCTCTAGTTTCTGCAAGGAGGCCAAGGTGAGCTATGTTGTGCTAAAGCCATTGCATTAGTTCAGGGCCAAAGGAGCTAGAGGGGTGGCAATAGGAACAGAAAGGTCAGACATAAGAGATATTTTCAAAGAAAACCTAAATGAGTCAACCATAGACATGCTGAATGAAAGAGGAGTCAAAAATGAATTCCAGATGGGTAACGAGGAAGAATGTGCTTTGCCTGTCATATTTTATTGTTTCCAACTTATGTTTTCTTCTTGCATGTTTTTTCCTTTCCTGATTTTGTCTAGATGGTAACTTTTGTAATGCCTTTTCTTCTCTATTTACTCTTTTAAAAATTTTTATTCCTATTTTTATAGTGATAATTGTGGCCCTTACATATTTAAGCCTACATTTTTATGCAGACACAAAAAATTAATAGCTACTTCTCAAACAGAATGGAATATTTAATTGATTTTTCTTTCCTCGTCCATCCACATCCTCATCCCTACACCTTTCAGGCTTTGCTGATATTATTACATTTAGAATTTTATTTGAGTGCTAGATTTGGGCACATTTCATATCTAGTCATAAGTATTAATTAATTATGCTATAAAAGGCAAAATAGAAAAGGAAAGATATACCTGTCTGAATTCAGAGTTCCAAAGAATAGCAAGGAGAGATAAAAAAGCCTTCCTAAGAGATCGGTGATAAGAAATAGAGGAAAACAATAGAATTGGAAAGACTTGAGATCACTTCAAGAAAATTAGAGATACCAAAGGAACATTTCATGCAGATGGGCTCAATAAAGGACAGAAATGGTATGGATCTAACAGAAGCAGAAGATATTAAGAGGTGGCAAAAATACACAGAACTATACAAAAAAGATCTTAATGACCCAGATAACCACGATGGTGTGATCACTCACCTAGTGCCAGATATCCTGGAATGTAAAGTCAAGTGGGCCTTAGAAAGCATCACTACGAACAAAGCTAGTGGAGGGGATGGAATTCCAGTTGAGCTCTTTCAAATCCTGAGAGATGATGCTGTGAAAGTGCTGCACTCAATATGCCAGCAAATTGGAAAATGCAGCAATGGCCACAGGACTGGAAAAGGTCAGTTTTCATTCCAATCCCAAAGAAAGGCAATGCCCCAAAATGTCTAAACTACTACACAATTGCTCTCATCTCACATTAGCAAAGTAATGCTCAAAATTCTTCAATCTAGGCTTCAACAGTATGTAAGCCGAGAACTTTCAAATGTTCAAGCTGGTTTTAGAAAAGGCAGAGGAACCAGAGATCAAATTGCCAATATCCATTGGATCACAGAAAAAGCAAAAGAATTCCAGAAAAACATCTACTTCTGTTTCATTGACTACGTTAAAACCTTTGATTGTGTGGATCACAATGAACTGTGGAAAATTCTTCAAGAGATGGGAACCAGACCATCTTACCTGCCTTCTGTGAAACCTGTATGCAGGTCAAGAAGCAACAGTTAGAGCTGAACATCGAACCACAGATTGGTTCCAAATTGGGAAAGGAGTATATCAATGCTGTTTATTGTCACCCTACTTATTTAACTTATATGTAGAGTACATCATGAGAAATGCCAGGCTGAATGAAGCTCTAGCTGGAATCAAGATTGCTGGGAGAAATTTCAATAATCTCAGATATATGGCAGGAAATGAAGAAGAACTAAAGAGCCTCTTGATGAAAGTGAACAAGGAGAGTGAAAAATCTGTCTTAAAACTCAGCATTCAAAACATGAATATCATGGCATCCAGTCACATCACTTCATGGCAAACAGATGAGGAAACAATGGAAACAGTGAGAGACTTTATTTTCTTGGGGGCAGGAGACTGGGAGATGGAGGGAAGTGAGGTTGGGATATTTGTTCCCCAGCTCCTTCTCTACCATGGTGTGCGAGGTTGGCTGAGCCTATCTACTGCAAGCTGCCACTCTTGTCAGACAGCTCTCTTCATCTTGGGCTCCAAAATCACTGCAGATGGCGACTGCAGCCACAAAATTAAAAGACGTTTGCTCCTTGGAAGAAATTCTATGACCAACCTAGACAGCATATTAAAAAGCAGAGATATTATTTTGCCAGCAAAGGTCCATTGAGTCAAAGCTTTGGTTTTTCCAGTAGTAATGCATCTAGTCATGCATGACCATAAAGAAAGCTGAGCACTGGAGAATTGATGCTTTTGAACTGTGGGTTTGGAGAAGACTTTTGAGAGTCTCTTGGACAGCAAGGAGATCAAACCAGTCAATCCTAAAGGAAATCAGTCCTGAATATTAACTGGAAGGACTGATGCTGAAGTTCCAATACTTTGGCCATCTGATGCGAAGAGCTGTCTCATTAGAAAAGACCTGATGTTGGAAAGACTGAAGGCAAGAAGAGAAGAGGACGACAGAGGAAGAGATGGTTGGATGGTATCACTGACTCAACGGACATGAGTTTGAGCAAGCTCCAGGAGATGGTGAAGGACAGGGAAGCCTATCATGCTGCAGTTCATGGGGTTGCAGAGTCGGACATTACTGAGTGACTGAACAATAAATGCAAAATACTCCCCCCAAACAGGATCACTTTCAAGCCATCAAAAATATATTAAAACTTATGGAAACTTCAAGGCCTGCTATGAATTTCAGTTTATGGTCCATGTTGCTAATTCCTAATAATTCCTAACTACCTCTTAATTGTCGCAATTTTTAATACTGCTGTAATTTCTGTTTTCCTAATTTTTTTTTAGTTTTACTGCTCTTAAAACTCTGATTGATTTAGCATATGTCTTATTCTTATCCCAGGATGCATGTTTCTGGAATAAAGTGTACAGTTTTAATTGCTGCACCTTAAGGAAACCATGAGAGATATACAGAAGGAGCTCAGAAATACAATAAAATGCTTGAGGAACAAGGGCTGTTGCTGTGTAGGGACCAACAATAATCATTAGGGATATTACATTTGGTAAAGAAATTACTTCTAGGGCATATGGTTAAGGGTTTTGAAATCAAGAGGCAAAGACGAGGTGAGTTTACTGGTAGAATACTTATACTAATATTAGAACATTTTATGAAACTTTTACAAAATAGAAAAATTAAAATTGTTGAGTTTTACAAGTAGTTTTCCTAGACATCTTCTTTTGCCTCTTCATGTCTAATTGTTATCCTTCTCTGCCTTGCTCTGGCCCTGGGAGGCTGACTAATATGCACAGTTATCAATAAACTCCCTTTCCCTCTGGCCAGGGTTAGGTTTGGCCAGTGAGGTGGTGATGAGAAGCCCGGGGGCAGGAGACTGGGAGATGGAGGGGAGTGAGGTTGGGATATTTGTTCCCCAGCTCCTTCTCTACCATGGTGTGCGAGGTTGGCTGAGCCTATCTACTGCAAGCTGCCACTCTTGTCAGACAGCTCTCTTCATAGTCTTTCTGGGTTCTGGGATATACATCCTCCCTTGCCCACTAGAAACTTGTGGGCAGTAACAGCTTTTCACTGTGCTCCCCAGATAAATATTATCCCTTGCTGATATCTATAAACCTTGCCCATACCTTGTAAACAGTGTGTTTACTAACTTCCTTCAGTTGCTTGCATGGAGTATGCAATCCATATCCAGACACATGCTGGACCCTGACTGACATATTATTGCATCTAGAGATCCCTCCACCCAAGAAATAGTAATAGGAGAAAGCACACATGTAAAAATGTGACCATGGTTAAAAGAGATGACCCTGACTTTGGCCACTATGTAGCATTTTGAGATTGTATTATTGGAACCAGGGGATACCGGTTGGGCTTGGTGGTTTAGTGAATATAGGCTTTTGCTTTTAGAGAATGGATATTTCCACCATCAATAATCTTGAGACATGGTTAATCCCCATGAAGGAAAAAAAGTGAGACTACATACTGTGGAAGGAGGGGCTTCCATGTGTCTCTGGATTAAGGATCCATTTGTCCCTAGACCTTGAAATATGAAGAGCAGGTTTGTGCAAGTGGTGAGGTATTTTCAGGGCAGTAGCATCATTAAGCTTCTGTTTTTGTCAGGAATGGCACTAGAGACAACAGCAGCTCAGAGAAGAAAATAATCAGCACTTGGGGTCTTGAGGTAAGGCACCCCTAGCCTGGAAAAGCTTTGTATCTACTTCTTAGCCACACTGAAAAGTGGGGAGTATTATCAGGATGTTCTCTTTGGGCCAAAGGGAGGAGTTTCTTTTTCCCAAAGCTAAAATGGGGGCAACAGTGGGCGTTGGTGGGGAGAACTAAGTCCATGACAGAAGAACATTCCTGAAGGTCAAAGCAGCAAGAAGGCCAGAGGGACACACGGGAAAGCTCTATTTCAGAGAGCTTTATACACCAACAAAGGTAGTACAAACAAAGTTTCAGATGTTGTTGAGGGTACTTTGAGAGAAGTGAATTTCCAGCACACAGGCCAGCAGGAGAGAATGCTGTCATAATTTTAGTATAAAATGAAAGGATGCTTTCCATTGTAACTCATAGACTGCAAAGTTGGGAATACATTGGTTACAGAAATAGCTTCCAAAGGGTCAGGTAAACCCTACCTCTAGTGGACTGATAGCAGTTTACTTATGGAAAGTGAAATATATTCCTGAGGACTGATACTGAAGAAACCAAGGTTCCCTTCCACAAAACTCCCTTTGAACTTCTGCTTCAGTCAGAATGCAAGATTAGATGGGTATGGCAACATTCATGGATTTTGTTTTCATTGAGGTTCTGCAATTCACTTTTCCCTGTACTAGAGACAGGAATAGTTCTTGGAGCTCTCACAGGGCTGATGTGATGCCTGATTCCTATTTTGGTTTAAAGAAACTTAGAATCTCATTAGTGGCCAAACCAACTCTCATTAGTCGTATGAACCTTGCACGTTTACTAAGAACTTGCCCTCTGCTCTGGCAAGAAGTAAGGGCCCTATGTGCCAGCTAAAAGCACATCACCTGACAAACTCTAATATAACATGAAGCTTGGACTCAGTTTATGTAAGCAGTATACCCAGGTATCATCTAAAAATATTGTTATGAGTTATTAGCTTGGATCAGATACATTTCTCAAGATTTTTTAAATGTATGAAGAGTAGCTTCATATATTAAGAGTTCTGTAAAAGCTCAAGAAGAGAAATTACTGAGAAAGAAATATTAACTCTCATAAGAAAAATAATTTCTCCTGTCCTTGGAAAACATTAATCGAACTTGAGGGGTCCAGCTAGCTTAGCATCTCAAGATGATAACTTGGGATAAAGAGAAATTGAGACTTAAGGTTTTAACATAAACTTTCCTATGAACCAGATCCTCCTGAATATGGTTAGAGTCTGAAATGTCAGGCTTTCTCCTGTCCATTACCACCAATTATGTATGACTGGGTTCAGATATTCTACCTCAGGGACATTTTGTTTCTCCACAGGCATAAACATTCCTCTCTTCCCAGGAACTTGTGAACCCTCCTCAAGGATTTTTTTGCCATGTGAGGGAGGGAGACCCCACGTAGTCTGATGTACCTAATCTGTTCCTGTGACATCTGACGGAAGAGTGCATCTGCGCGGCTGCCTGTCCTCTTTCGACCTTTCTGTTTAAACTTGAAGTTATCTCCAAGAGCATGTGACTCAAGCAGCATAGGATCGGGGATCAGGGCTGAAATATTATAGACACAGTGGATTAGCAGCCAAGGAGCAGTTCCTCTGACTCAGGCTATGCAGTGTTCTGAGGTTTCATTTTCTGGCAACCATGTCACTCAGACTGTAATGATTTTGTAATTCTGAGGAGTAATTCTGAATTACAACATGGCAAGATCCCTGATGGATGAGCTCATTTTCTGGGTGTACTATTTGGGCACATTATGTCAACTCTATTAACTTGAATAAAACCTGCAAGGAAGAGGAGGGTTTTTGTTTCTAATTTAGTTCATCTTAACTCTGTTAAGGTTGTGATTCCATTGCTCATCCTGACTAGCATGTGGTTACAGGGATGGCAAAGTGTTTGCTATATCAAGAGGTCAGACATCCTAATATTGCCTTTTTATTGGCACTGTAGGATAGGTGTTGGCTGTCTACCATTCAGTATCTACCATATCTTCAATATCAATGTCACAAAAGGAAATGTCTATGGGGACATTCAGAAAACTGAACACAGGCATGGGCTTTCAAGAGTCCAGTGTATTTCTACAACAGGCAAGTTAGATTAATCTTCATACCAATTTGCCCAAAGCAGAGCAATAGCTTTTAGGAAAATAGCAGATGTTTTCTTATGTGAAAATTAAATGGTAATTAATTTTAGTCAAACATTCAAAGTATGGGTCCTTATGCTGAAAGGGCACAAACCTGACTTCTGGCAACTTTAAACTGTTTTTCAGACTTTTTTTCTCAGAACAGACCTCATCAGAATTGGCTTCTTCCCTTAAAGCAATTCTCTTAATTGACTTTGAGGTTAATTATAGTACAAATGCGGCCAAAGGGCAATAGCTCTGCACTGATGGAAATATTTCAAGGAATTCACGTGGCAGAAACTTACCTAGATTGTTGCTTTAGCTCTGTCTGTCCAGGAGCAGAGGTCAGTTGGCTAAAAGACCTTTGCTGTCAATAACTTTATGCCCTTTGATTCTTCAGAGAATTCTCCTTAGAGGCTCACAGGGATGTGCTCCTCCTGCTAAGATAATGTTCATTGCATTAATGCCATGGGTTTTCCCCTTCAGAAGTAAATTTAGGAAAACAGTTTATCAATTTCTTAAAAGGTTAAACAGAATTTATTGTATGACCCAGTAGTCCCATCCCAGGTATATAACCAAAATAATTGAAACAGGTACTCAAACAAATACTTGTATATTAATTTCATAGCAGCATTATTCACAATAACTAACAGGGGGAAACAACCCATCAATAGATGAATGGATAAACAAATTATGGTATACACATATAACAGATGGAGGAGGTCATGACAACCCACTCCATCCTCATGGACAGAGGAGTCTGATGGGCTACAGTCCATGGGGTCGCAAAGAGTTGGACATAACTAAAGCAACTTAGTATGTACACAGGCACATATAACAGAATATTATTCAGTCATTAAAAAATGAATGAAGTGCTGATAATGGTACAATGTGGACAAAACTTGAAAACACTGTGTCCAGTGAAAGAAGTCAGATACAAAAGTAACATTCTATATGAATGTAAAACATTTATATGATTTACAGAATAGGTAAGTTTATAAGACAAAAAACAGATTGATGGTTACCAAAATCTGGAGGGAGGGAGGTATGGGATTGCTTTTTTTTTTTTGACTTGTGCCGGGTCTTCATTGCTCTCCACAGACTTTCTCTAGTCGCAGCAAGCAGGGGCCACTCTTTGTGGCAGTGCGTGGTTCCCATTGCAGTGGCTTGTCTTTGGCGCTAGTGGTTAAAAACCTGCCTGCCAATGCAGGAGACGTAAGAGGCATGGGTTCAATACCTGGGTTGGAAAAATTCCCTGGAGTAGGAAATGGCAACCCACTCCAGTTTTCTTGCCTGGAGAATCCCATGAACAGAGGAATCTAGCAGGTTACAGTCCGTAGGGTTGCAAAGAGTCAGATATGACTGAAGTGACTTAACACGCACATACTCTTGTGGAGCACAGGCTCTAGAAGCATGGGCTTCAATAGTTGTATCTCAAGGGCTGAGTTGCTCAGTATCACCATACGATCTTCCCAGACTAATGTGTTCCCTGTATTGGAAGGCAGATTCCTATCCACTTGCCACTAAGGAAGTCCAGTATGGGATTTCTTAATGAGGCAATGAAAATATTGTAGAACTTGGCATAGATGCTAGTTATACAATATTGTGAATGTACTAAATGTCACTAGATTCTTCACTATAAAATGGCTATTTTATGTTATGTGAATTTCACCTTAATAAAAGTTCAGTTATCTGCATTATGTGCTGTACAACTCAGAATATCCTTCGATCCGAGGCAACAGGACTATAAGTCATAGGTAGTGAAACAAGTGTTTGGACCAGTTACTAACAATGAGAATCTACTTCAGCCACCTGTAATGTGCCAGGTTCATAAAGAGAAGCCTGACAGTTCACCAAGGACAGAAATGATACCTAGTCCTCATATTTGTTGGCAGCTGCTTCAAAATAGAAGAAGCATTTATCTCTCTGAAAGCAACGGCATTTGAGATTCCATTTTTTTCCATGCTTTACAAAAATGTGTGTTCAATTGAAAACTGATACTCCACTTTTTATGAAAAAAACCTTGCAATTGGTGATGTGCAGAAGAAAAATGACCTATTTCTACTTGTACATTCCACTGCATTTAAATTCTTAGTGCAAAGATAAAGCCAAGAATTCTCTGCTTCTCAGGGTCAGAGGTGTCAGAATTGCCATTCACCATAAAATCAGAGGGGCAGCAATGGTAATTAAGTCTTTGGGAAACAGACCAGTGAGGACTTGGGGCAGGGGTTTGGGGGAAGAAGACAATGATATAGGGATTTAGTATTTAAGGGATAGAATCACATGGCATGGTGGTTATCTGTCCTCTCTTTCAAAGGAAAGAGGAAATAAGTCTAAATATACAGATAGGCTTCTATTCAGCATTAATGTGTTCTCACTGCAAGGATTAAAAGAGCCTGAAATAAGGCACCAAGGAGAGCTACCACATTTCTTTGGGAGGTATTTAAACTCTGGGAAGCTGATGGACGTCATGAGTTCTGAAGTGACAGTTCACTTCTCTGACTCTAGGAAAGCTGTCACAGATCAGAATCTTTTTTCTCTTTAGAGAAGGCATCTACCTGTCTGATGTCGTAATAGACCTCTCTACCTATATATAACGTAATTCCTTCATGATTACTTTCTTGTCCTAATCTTAGTGGGGATAAGGAACAAGGACATTATTCAAACTAGAATCTTTCAAACAGTTGAAGCTGATTGCAGTAAGCTCATCCCCACTCAGATAAGTTTTGCATTCTCTGGGTAAAAGAACACTAGTTCTTAACTTGATCATCTGTGGCATTCTTATCATTATTCTAAACCTGTTTATTGTAGTCCAAAATCACCTTTATGATTGGGCAGCCTTATTTTAGAAAAGAAGCGTAAGTGCCATCTGAATATATAGGCAAACAAACCCAGAATGTATTTGAGTTGTTCTCTTACTTGGTTCCTAGGATCGTGGTTACTGTTCTATGGACCACAAAAATGCCTTTGTTAGGGAGAAGATGGAGCATGAAGCAAAGGGCCACGGGGAGCCAGAGAACAAGGAGGAGGAGCCATTGACGCACTGCCCCATGAGTGCCTTATTAGAAAATAATAATTGGCCCTGCAGGTAACAATTCCTCAAATTAAATATTAAGAACTCAACTGGCCATGCCTTATTCTTTTCCTACTTTTACGTTTTACAAGGCCAAAGGCAAAGAAACAACAGACCCAGAGCCAATGAGTGGTAGAACTGAAGTTAGAATCCAGGAGAACTTTACTGCCAATCTAGTGCTCAGTCTACTGAACTAGGTAGGCTGCCCAAATATGTAAGCCAGTTAACATAATAAATATATTGCGATGATGGTCACATAAGCACTCTGCAAAAAATATCCTATAATCTCATTCTGGTAGTAATTTGATATTTAGATCAAATTGACATCTCCACACTTCTTTAAGTATGAAATATGTTGTAAAGACTTGTTGCTTCATAAAATAATGCAAGCAAGACCATAAACTTAAACATTTGAATAACAAGTAATTCTCACGACACTCGCATTTATTACTTTTATAGGTCTGCATGGCACAGAGGTTATGGTGGTGATTTACCAAGTCTGAAGTCTCTGAATACCTCTTTGGTGGTGGACAATGTCAGCCTGTAGATCAGTCAAAATCACATGATACACTCAGTTGTAAGATTCTAGTGTTATAGAGTCTCAGGTCAAAGGCTTGACTTGCTCCTATACTTTTCACCTTCCAGGAGAATTACAGTGCATTGTTCTTTGGAGTTGCTACCAAATTCTCAGCTAGATCTGAGTCATTTAGAAAAATAGCTGGAAAACAGGAAACAAAGCATGATGAAATTTATTTTCAAATGGAAAATTGTAATTGGCTCATTTTAAAGGGAGAAAGAAAGAACATACCCATCAAGAGAGCAGAGGATAAATTATGAAAAATTAAATGGAGAATTTGGACAAGAAATAAGATGGGTTTACCTCAAAGCATATCTGAAATACAATTTTTTTAAATAGAATATTATAAACACTCAGAACCAGTCCTTCTGAGAGAAAAGGAACTTCTAGACAAAAGGCAGCCATGGAATACAGAGGCTCTAGCAAACACTTGTTTTCTGTCACCATGGAGGAATATAGCTCCATGTTGATCCTGGGGTTATAAATGTTTATAAGCATAGTTCTGGGGAGGCAGTAGTTTCCAGTTTCACACAAGCCATTTGGAGGACCCTTGGGAGATCACTGGGTCATATCCTTATGCAACAAGGACTTGACCTACTGAAACGCTAAGGGTGAGCCCTAACAGCACCAAGACTGGCCATTGAGGGAAAAGCCACGCCGAGCACAGAGGGTGGCAATCTGGATGGGCTTCACAGTCAGTAGAAGTCATTCAAACAAGAGGATACCAAGAGTGATCCTAGAGGTCAAGCCAAGATGAGAACCAAGATGAGGAACCAGATGTCAAAGCCAAGAGCAGAGCTTAAGTCCAGTGGCAATATTCAGTTACTGGGGGCTGAGACAGTGACCTTTTCATGCTGTTCATGGGGTTCTCAAGGTAAGAATACTGAAGTGGTTTGTCATTCCTTCCTCCAGTAGATCATGTTTTCTTAGAACTCTCCACCATAACCCATCCATTTTGGCTGGCCCTACAGGCAAGGCTCATTGCCTGGAGAATCCCAGGGACGGCGGAGCCTGGTGGGCTGCCATCTATGGGGTTGCACAGAGTCGGACACGACTGAAGCGACTTAGCAGCAGCAGCACAGGCAAGGCTCATAGTTTCATTGAGTTAGACAAGGCTGTGGTCCATGTGATCAGTTTGTTTAGTTTTCTGAAATTGTGGTTTTTATTCTGTCTGCTCTCTGATGGATAAGGGGAAGAGGCTTATGGAAGCTTCCTGATGGGAGAGACTGACTGAGGGGGAAACTGGGTCTTGTTCTGATGGCAGGCTATAAAGGACAGAAATGGTATGGACCTAACAGAAGCAGAAGATATTAAGAAGAGGTGGCAAGAATACACAGAAGAACTGTACAAAAAAGATCTTCATGACCAAGATAATCATGATGGTATAATCACTCACCTAGAGCCAGACATCCTGGAATGTGAAGTCAAGTGGGCCTTAGGAAGCATCACTATGAACAAAGCTAGTGGAGGTGATGGAATTCCAGTTGAGCTATCCCAAATTCTGAAAGATGATACTGTGAAAGTGCTGCACTCAATATGCCAGCACATTTGGAAAACTCAGCAGTGACCACAGGACTGAAAAAAGTCAGTGTTCATTCCAATTACAAAAAAAGGCAATGCCAAAGAATGTAAAAACTATCGCACAATTACACTCATCTCACATGCTAGTAAAATAATGCTCAAAATTCTCCAAGTCAGGCTTTGACAGTATGTGAACCATGAACTTTCAGATGTTCAAGAAGGATTTAGAAAAAGCAGAGGAACCAGAGATCAAATTGCCAACATCTGTTGGATCATCAAAAAAGCAAGAGTGTTCCAGAAAAACATCTACTTCTGCTTTATTGACTATGCCAAAGCCTTTGACTGTGTAGATCACAATAAACTGTGGAAATTTTTTAAAGAAATGGCAATTCTAGACCACCTAACCTGCCTCCTGAAAAATCTGTATGCAGGTCAAGAAGCAACAGTTAGAACTGGACATGGAACAACAGACTGGTTCCAAATTGGGAAAGGAATACGTCAAGGCTGTTTATTGTCACCCTGTTTATTTAACTTATATGCAGAGTACATCATGAGAAATGCTGGGCTGGAGGAAGCACAAGCTGGAATCAAGATTGTTGGGAGAAATATCAATAACCTCAGATACACAGATGACACCACCCTTATGGCAGAAAGTGAAGAAGAACTAAAGAGCCTCTTGATAAAAGTGAAAAAGGAGAGTGAAAAAGTTGGCTTAAAGATCAACATTCAGAAAACTAAGATCATGGTGTCTGGTCCTATCACTTCATGACAAATAGATGGGGAAACAGTGGAAACAGTAGCTGACTTTATTTTTTTGGGCTCCAAAATCACTGCAGATGGTGACTGCAGTCATGAAATTAAAAGACGCTTGCTCCTTGGAAGAAAAGCTATGACCAACCTCAACAGCATATTAAAAAGCACAGACGTACCTTTGCCAACAAAGGTCCAACTAGGCAAAGCTATGGTTTTTTCAGTAGTCATGTATGGATGTGAGACTTGGACTATAAAGAAAGCTGAGCACTGATGAATTGATGGTTTTGAACTGTGGTGTTGGAGATGACTCTTGAGAGTCCCTTGGAATGCAAAGAGATCCAACCAGCTCATCCTAAAGGATCAGTCCTGGGTGTTCACTGGAAGGACTGATCTTGAAGCTGAGACTCCAATACTTTGGCCACCTGATGGGAAGAGCTAACTCATTTGAAAAGACCTGATGCTGGGACAGATTGAGGGCAGGAGGAGAAGGGGATGACAGAGGATGAGATGGTTGGATGGCATCAATGACTCAATGGACATGGGTTTGGGTGTACTCTGGGAGTTGGTGATGGACGTGGAGGCCTGGCGTGCTGCATTTCATGAGGTCACAAAGAGTCGGACATGACTGAGCAACTGAACTGAACTGACTTCTAATACCACCATCTACTTCTGCAAGTGCACAATGCACACACACTCAACAGGCTAAAACAAGAGCTCCTAGGGTGGCAAATTGGGCATAACTATCTCAGGACTGAGTATGAATATGCTGGAGCTCAATCTGTTTCTGGATTTTTCTGGTACCTACAGAAGTGGCAGAAATGGTATATACAGGGGGAAATAAATCTATCATTACTTAATAAATGGGATTTGTTTAAAGTATTGAATTTTTCAAAACATGGAGTACAAAAGTAAAAAAGAGTTTTCAGAATTTGGTTGATGAAAAAGTAATTGCCGTTTTGGACCACGAATTTTAAATCATTATAATTAGGCGCAAACATTTTTAGTAATCAAAAAATGAGCCAATACAATCAACACATTTTTGCCAAAGAGAAACAAGTTTGTTTATCCCTCAGCATAAAAATTCATGCTTTGGAATTCAACAAACTCTTAGCATTGTCTCCCTCCTACTGGCTGTGGAAAAGTTTTCCCTGCGAGATGCTTGAAGACGTGGTAGTCAGTTGGTGAGAGGTCAGGTAGAATATGGCAGATGAAGTGAAACTTTGTAGCCCAATTCATTCATCTTTTAAAAAAGTATTTATTTACTTATTTGGTTGTGTGGGGTCTTAGTTGTAGCATGTGGATTTAGTTGCCCCACAACATGTGGGATCTTAATTCCCTGACCAGGGAATCTGCATCCTTTGCAAGGCAAGGTAGATTCTTAACCACCGGAACACTGGAGAAGGCCCTCCTTCAACTTTTGAAGTATTGGTTGTGTGACCTGTAGCAGGGCATCGTCATGGAGAAGAACTGGGCCCTTTATGTTGACCAATGCTGGCTGCAGGTGTTGCAGTTTTCAGTGTATCTCATCAGTTTGCTGAGCATATGTCTCAGATGTAATGATTTCGCTGGGATTTAGAAAGTTGCAGTGGATCAGAGAGGCAGCAGACCACCAAACAGTGATCATGACCTTTAAGTCTGGCTTTGGTAAGTGCTTTGATGCTGCTTCTTGGTCCAACCACTGAGCTGGTCATCACTGGTTGTCGTATGCAGTCCACTTTTTGTCACACATCACAACCAATCGCAAAATGGATTGTTGTTGTTGCACAGAATAAGAGAAGACAACACTTCAAAACAACAATGTTTTTGATTTGTGGTTAGCTCATGAGGTACCCACTTTTCCAGTTTGCTTCAAATGCCAAACAACTGTAGAATGTCAACATTGGTCAACATTGAGTTCTTCGGCAACTCCTTGTGTAGTTTTAAGAGGATCAGCTCTGATGATTGCTCTCAGTTGGTCATCGTCAGCTTTTGATGGCTGGGCACTATGCTCCTTATCTTCAAGGCTCTTGTCTCCTTTGCAGCAATTCTTGAACCACCACTGAACTGTATGCTGATTAGCAGTTCTTGGACCAAATGCACTGCTGATGTTGCAAGTTGTCTCCATTGCTTTGTGACCCATATTGAACTTAAAAAAATCACTCAAATTTGCTTTTTGTCTAACATATTCTTTATAGTCTAAAATAAATATAAAAAGTAAGTAGTAAGTCATTAGCAAAAAAAATAAAACAAGAAGTGTGCATTAAAATGATGTATAACATAACCACAATAATTTAAGAATGTATTCCAATATCAAATTGCAAAGTTCAACAATGTAAAACCACAATTACTTTTGTGCCAACCGGGAGGGACTGGGGGCAGGAAGAGAAGAGGACGACAGAGAATGAGATGGCTGGATGGCATCACCGACTCGATGGAGGTGAGTTTGAGTGAACTCTGGGAGCTGGTGATGGACAGGGAGGCCTGGCGTGCTGTGATTCATGGGGTCGCAAAGAGTCGGACATGACTGAGCGACTGAACTGAACTGAACAGTAAAAAAAATTTACAGCCATAGTTCTAACTTGTTTACCTTTTTCTTTTTTACTGTCTCTGGGGTGATGATGGGATCTCCTAAGACTGGGCTTAAATTGTCCCAAGACAGAGTCACTCCATACTATCTTTTTCTATACTATTCTGTTTCTTCATTGTTGCATATATTATTTAAGTGAACTCAAGAGAACAAAAAATGCTTAGTAATTTGGAACTGTAATAGAAATTTATGCCTTACTCTTCTGTGTCAAACACAGTCTTCAACTGATAAATATAGAATGTGAGCTCCAATTTTTTTTTTTTTAAATGACTGCTTAGTTACTCAAAAGCTAGATATAAAGTCCCTGCAGGCTGGGAACTTTGCTTTGTCCTTTTGCTTTGCTTCACTTTGGATCTTCAGCACCAAGAACAGTGTCTGGCACATAGGAGGCACTCAAGCTTAAAGCCCCATTTAAAGAAAGTAAAAATATCTAAGTGAAAGTGTTAGTTGTTCAGTTGTGTCCGATTCTTTGTAACTCCACAGACTATAGCCCAGCCAGGCTCCCCTGTCCATGGAATTTTCCAGGCAAGAATACTGGAGTGGGTTGTCATTTCCTTCTCCAGGGGATCATCCTGACCCAGGGATCAAACCCACATCTCCTGCATTGCAGATGGATTCTTTACCATCTGAGCCACCAGGGAAGCCCCAAAATATTTAGTGTATACCCAAACATACTTTATGTAAGAATCATAGATTAAAAGTATTAGTATTATTTGAATGAAGCATATATGTTTCAATAATAGAAATATAATTGCAATTCTCAGTTATGAAGTGGATTCTCTTTTGGTCTGTTCCATTCTGCTATTCAACAAAGCCACAAACTCTCATCTCAGGCTGAGACTGTTGGTAACAAGTGCATAGAGTCTCTGATTGCATTCAAGAGTGAAAAAATGTTATCTGGGTCATTTGTCATTTTAGATTATTGCCACTTCTCCTTTGTGTTAACACTGATAACTCTCTCTGCTGAAAGTATTTGAGTTAGAGATGAAGTTAGGAACATGGTCTGGTATTTTCATAAGATTAATATATATATATATATATATATATATATATAGCGTGGATATATATGAAAATATATATTTTTTCATATATATATATTATATATATTTTATATTTATATATATATATAAGTCACCTTCTCTTTTTTACTCAAAAGCAACTGACAGTAATAGAAGTAAAACAATTGTTCTTCACACTTTCTGATGGGGATTCCTTTAGATGCTTAATTCCAGTTTTAGCTCAATGGTTTTGTAACTGCACCTATGACTACTTCTCCATCATGGTGATGGGGCATGCCCACACCCTCTAAAGAGTTGCTGGTTTGACCACCAGAAAGCAGAATAGGAACAAACCTTGTTCTAGAGTAATTTAGCAATAGACCTGCAGTTGGAGTTCCTCTCACAAAAGGATGGGGGCTGAAGACTAACAGCAAGAAGACAGGTGTTTACTGAATTCTCCATGTGTCTGATATTATACCAAAAGTGATGTGGTCATTAAGAGCATAAAATCTAGGGTCAAACTGCTTAGGTTCAAATCCTGGTTCTATGTCTTAGTAGCTGTGCATTCTCAGGTGAGTTTGTTAACATCTCTGAGCCACTTATAAAGGAGAAGGAAATAGCAACCCATCCAGTATTCTTGCCTGGAGAATCCCAGGGACAGAGGAGCCTGGTGGGCTGCCATCTATGGGGTTGCACAGAGTCAGACATGACTGAAGTGACTTAGCAGCAGTAGCAGTGCCACTTATAAAAATACTGCTATTATTAGAAAGGAAACACAGGTCTTAAATGATACATTAGATTAGATGGATCTCTTTGATATCTTCAGGAAATTCTATCCAAATGAAGAATAATACACCTTCTTCTCAAGTGCACATGGAATATTCTCCAGGATAGACCACATCTTGGGTCACACATCAAACCTCGGTAAATTTAAGAAAATTGAAATTGTATCAAGCATCTTCTCCGACCACAATGCTATGAGCCTAGATATCAATTACAAGAAAAAAACTGTAAGAAACACAAACACATGGAGATTAAACAGCATGTTTCTAAATAACGAATAGGTTACTGAAGAAATCAAAAGGGAAATCAAAAAATTTCTAGAAACAAATGGCAATGAAAACATGACAACTAAAAACCTATGGGATGCAGCAAAAGCAATTCTAAGAGGGAAGTTTATAGCAATACAATCCTACCTCAAGAAGCAAGAAAAACATTGAATAGACAACCTAACTTTACACCTAAAGCAGCTGGAGAAGGAAGAAGAAAAAACCCCAAAACAAGTAGAAGGAAAAAATCATAAAGACCTGAGCAGAAATAAATGAAACAGAAATGAAAGAAACAATAGTAAAGATTAATAAACCTAAAAGCTGGTCCTTTGAAAAGACAAACAAAATTGACAAACCCTTAGCCAGACTCATAAAGAAAAAAAGAGTGAAGAATCAAATCAACAAAATTAGAAATGAAAAAGGAGAGGTTAAACAGACAATGAAGAAATACAAAGAATTATAAGAGACTATTATGAACAACTATATGGCAATAAAATAGATAGCCTGGAAGAAATGGACAGATTTGTAGAAAAGTTCAATCTTCCAAGACTGAACCAGGAAGAAAGAAATTATGAACAACCCAATTACAAGTACTGAAATTGAAGCTGTGATCAAAAATCTCCCATAAAAGAAAAACCCAGGACCATATGGCTTCACAGGAGAATTCAATAAAACATTTAGAGAAGAGCTAATGCCTATCCTTCTAAAACTCTTCAAAAAATTGTAGAGGAAGGAACACTTGCAAACTCATTCTATGAGGCCACCATTACCCTAATAGCAAAACCAGACAAAGACAACACACAAAAAAAGAAAACTATCAGCCAACATCAGTGATGAACATCGATGCAAAAATCCTCAACAAAGTTTTAGCAAACAGAATTCAGCAACACATCAAAAAGCTCAAACACCATGATCAGTTCAGTTCAGTTCAGTCGCTCAGTCATGTCCAACTCTTTGCGACCCCATGTGTCACAGCACGCCAGGCCTCCCTGTCCATCACCGACTCCCGGAGTTCACTCAAACTCATGTCCATCGAGTCGGTGATGCCATCCAGCCATCTCATTCTCTGTTGTCCCCTTCTCCTCCTGCCCCCAATCCTTCCCAGCATCAAAGTCTTTTCCAGTGAGTAAACTCATTGCATGAAGTAGCCAAAGTATTGGAGTTTGAGCTTTAGCATCAATCCTTCCAATGAACACCCAGGACTGATCTCCTTTAGAATGGACTGGTTGGATCTCCTTGCACTTCCAAGGGACTCTCAAGAGTCTTCTCCAACACCACAGTTCAAAAGCATCAATTCTTTGGTGATCAGCTTTCTTCACAGTCCAACGTTCACATCCATACATGACCACTGGAAAAACCATAGCCTTGACTAGATGGACCTTTGTTGGCAAAGTAATGTCTCTGCTTTTTAATATGCTATCTAGGTTGGTCATAACTTTCCTTCTAAGGAGTAAGCATCTTTTAATTTCATGATCAAGTTGGGTTTATTCCAGGGATGCAAGGATTCTTCAGTATATGGAAATCAATCAATGTGATACAACATATTAACAAATTGAAAGACAAAAACAAAATAATCATCTCAATAGATGCAGGAAAAAGACTTTGAAAAAATTCAGCACCTATTTATGATTAAAACTCTTCAAATAATGGGCATAGAAGGAACCTATCTCAACATAGTAAAGGCCATATATGATAAGCCTACAGCAAACATTATTCTCAATGGTGAAAAACTGAAAACATTCCCCCTAAGACCAGGAACAAGACAAGGGTGTCCACTTTCACCACTATTATTCAACGTAGTTCTGGAAGTCCTAGCTATAGCAATCAAAGAGGAAAAAGAAATAAAAGGAATCCAGAATGGAAAACAAGAAGTAAAGATCTCACTGTTTGCAGATGCCATGATATTGTGCATAGAAAACCCGAAAGATAGTATCAGAAAATTACTAAGGCTAATCAGTGAATTTAGCAAAGTTTCAGGATACAAAATCAATACACAGAAATCACTGGCATTTCTATAAACTAACAATGAAAAATCAGAAATAGCAATTGAGGAATCAATCCCATTCACCACTGCAACAAAAAGAATTTAATATCAAGGAATAAACTTACGTAAGGAGACAAAAGAACTGTACACAGAAAATTATAAGACAGTGATGAAAGAAATCAAAGATGACATAAACAGATGGAGAGATATTCCATGTTCCTGGGTAGGAAGAATCAATATTGTGAAAATGACTATACTACCAAATGCAATCTACAGATTCAATGCAACCCCTAACAAATTACCAGTGGCATTTTTCACAGAACTAGAACAAACAATTTCACAATTCATATGGAAACACAAAAGACCCTGAATAGCCAAAGCAGTCTTGAGAAAGAAGGATGGAGCTGGAGGAATCAAGCTTCCTGACTTCAGGTTATAGTACAAAGCTACACTCATCAAGGCAGTATGGCACTGGAACAAAAACAGAAATATAGACCAATGGAACAAGATAGAAATCCCAGAAATAAACCCATGCACCTAGGGTACCTTAATTTTGACAAAGAAAGCAATAATATACAATGGGGCAAAGACAGCCTCTTCTATAAATGGTGCTGGGAAAACTGGACAGCTACATGTAAAAGAATGAAATTAGAACACTTCCAAACATCATACACAAAAATAAACTCAAAATGGATTAAAGACCTAAATGTAAGACCAGAAACTATAGAACTCTCAGAAGAAAACACAGGCAGAACACTTGACATAAATCAAAGCAAGATCCTCTATGACACAACTCCTAGAATAATGGAAATAAAATAAAGGTAAACAAGTGGGACCTGATTAAACTTAAAAGCTATTGCACAGCAAAGGAAACTATAAGTAAGGTGAAAAGACAACCCTCAGAATGGAAGAAAATAATAGCAAATGAAACAACTGACAAAGGGTTAATTTCCAATACTCAATGCCAGAAAAACAAACAACCCAATCAAAAAGTGGGAAAAAGATCTAAACAGCCATTTCTGCAAAGACGACATACAGATGGTTAACAAACACATGAAAAGATGCTCAACATCTCTCGTTATTAGAGTAATGCAAATCAAAACCACAATGAGATATCACTTTCAGTTCAGTTCAGTTCCGTTCAGTCACTCAGTCGTGTCCGACTCTTTGTGACCTCATGAATCATAGCACACCAGGCCTCCCTGTCCATCACCAATTCCCGGAGTTCACTCAAACTCATGTCCATCAAGTCGGTGATGCCATCCAGCCATCTCATTCTCTGTCGTCCCCTCTCCTCCCGCCTCCAATCCTTCCCAGCATCAGAGTCTTTTCCAGTGAGTCAACTCTTCGCATGAGGTGGCCAAAGATATCACATTACACTGGTCATAATGGCCCTCATCAAAAAGTCTACAAACAATAAATGCTGGAGAAGGTGTGGAGAAAAGGGAACACTCTTGCACTTTTGGTGGGAACGTAAATTAATACAGTCACTATGGGAGATGGTATGGAGATTCCTTAAAAAACTAGGAATAAAACCACCATATGACCCAAAAATCCCACTCGAAGGCATATACCCTGAGGAAATCAAAATTGAAAGAGACACATGTATCCCATTGTTCATTGCAGCACTATTAACAATAGCTAGAACATGGAAAAAACCTACATTTCCATTGACAGATGAGTAGATACAGAAGTTGTGGTATATACCCACCATGGAATATTACTCAGCCATACAAGAAACACATTTCAGTCACTTCTAATGAGGTGGATGAACCTAGAACCTATTATACACAGTGAAGTGAGACAGGAAAAGAAAGATAAATACTATATTCTAACACATATATATGGAATCTAGAAAAATTGTACTGAAGAATTTGCTTGCAGGGCAACAATGGAGAAACAGACACAAAGAATAGACTTAATGGACATGGGGAGAGGGGAGGAGAGGGTGAGACGTATGGAAAGAGTAACATAATGTATATTATCATATGTGAAACGAATTGCCAGTCCAGGTTCGATGCATGATACAGGATGCTTGGGGCTGGTGCACTGGGATGAACCAGAGGGATGGGATGGGGAGGGAGGTGGGAAGGGGGTTCAAGATGGGGAACACATGTACACCTGGGGCAGATTCATCTCAATGTATGGCAAAACCAATAGAATAATGTAAAATAATTAGCCTCCAATTAAAATAAATAAATTAAAAAAAAACACATTCAGTTCAGTTCAGTCGCTCAGTTGTATCTGACTCTTTGCGACCCCATGAATCACAGCATGCCAGGCCTCCCTGTCCATCACCAACTCCCGGAGTTCACTCAAACACATGTCCACCAAGTCGGTGATGCCATCCAGCCATCTCATTCTCTGTCGTCCCCTTCTCTTCCTGCCCCCAATCCCTCCAAGCACCAGAGTCTTTTCCAGTGAATCAACTCGTCGCATGAGGTGGCCAAAGTATTGGAGCTTCAGCTTCAGCATCAATCCTTCCAACGTACACCCAGGACTGATCTCCTTTAGAATGGACTGGTTGGATCTCCTTGCAGTCCAAGGGACTCTCAAGAGTCTTCTCCAACACCACAGCTCAAAACCATCAACAATCAGTGCTCAGCTTTCTTCACAGTCCAACTCTCACATCCATACATGACCACGGGAAAAACCATAGTCTTGACTAGACAGACCTTGGTTGGCAAAGTAATGTCTCTGCTTTTTAATATGCTATCTAGGTTGGTCATAACTTCCCTTCCAAGGAGTAAGCATCTTTTAATTTCATGGCTGCAATCAGCATCCACAGTGATTTTGGAGCCCCAAAAAATAAAGTCTGACACTGTTTCCACTGTTTCCCCATCTATTTCCCATGAAGGGATGGGACCAGATGCCATGATCTTCGTTTTCTGAATGCTGAGCTTTAAGCCAACTTTTTCACTCTCCTCTTTCACTTTCATCAAGAGGCTTTTTAGTTCCTCTTCACTTTCTGCCATAAGGGTGGTGTCATCTGCATATCTGAGGTTATTGATATTTCTCCCAGCAATCTTGATTCCAGCTTGTGCTTCCTCCAGCCCAGCGTTCCTCATGATGTACTCTGCATACAAGTTAAACAAGTAGGGTGACAATATACAGCCTTGACGTACTCCTTTTCCTATTTGGAACCAGTCTGTTGTTCCATGTCCAGTTCTAACTGTTGCTTCCTGACCTGCATATAGGTTTCTCAAGAGGCAGGTCAGGTGGTCTGGTATTCCCATCTCTTTCAGAATTTTCCACAGTTTATTGTGATCCACACAGTCAAAGGCTTTGGCATAGTCAATGAAGCAGAAATAGATGTTTTTCTGGAACTCTCTTGCTTTCTCCATGATCCAGAGTATGTTGGCAATTTGATCTCTGGTGCCTCTGCCTTTTCTAAAATCTGCTTGAACATCTGGGAGTTCATGGTTCACATATTGCTGAAGCCTGGCTTGGAGAATTTTGAGCATGACTTTACTAGCATGTGAGATGAGTGCAATTGTGCAGTAGTTTGAGCATTCTTTGGCATTGCCTTTCTTTGGGATTGGAATGAAGACTGACCTTTTCCAGTCCTGTGGCCACTGCTGAGTTTTCCAAATGTGCTGGCATATTGAGTGCAGCACTTTCACAGCATCATCTTTCAGGATTTGAAAGAGCTCAACTGGAATTCCATCCCCTCCACTAGCTTTGTTCGTAGTGATGCTTTCTAGGTCCACTTGATCTCACATTCCAAGATGTCTGGCTCTAGGTGAGTGATCACACCATCGTGATTATCTTGGTCATGAAGGTCTTTTTTGTACAGTTCTTCTGTGTATTCCTGTCACCTCTTCTTAATATGTAAAATAGACAGCCAATGGGAATTTGCTGTATGGCTCAGGAAACTCAAACAGGGGCTCTGTATCAACCTAGAGGGGTGGGATGGGGAGGGAGAATGGAGGGAAGTTCAAAGGGGAGGGGATATATGTATACCTATGGCTGATTCATGTTGAGGTTTGACAGAAAACAGAAAAATTCTGTAAAGCAATTATCCTTTAATAAAAAATAAGAAGAAAGAATGCTTACATTGACAGAAATAGCATAAAAATACTGTTATTATTTGAATGAAAAGCAGAAAACAAATATATGACATGAATAGAAATAGACTAGGCTGAAGAGAAAGGCATAGAATTGTAAGGGTCGGACAGGATTTTTTCATTGATAGTTTTTAAGGTCATTTTAGTGCATTTTCCCTGTGCACAAGATGAATAACTGATGGAGTTGAAGGATAAAGTTTTCTTTATACATTGCAGTTAAAAGTAATGCAAACATCACATGACATTTTCAGCGAAAGTTACATTTCCAATTTCAAATGAAAATACATATTAGGATCTCTTTATGGGAGAAGCTGAGAAAGAAGTCTCCGGTGAAAAAGCACTTTCCTGGCATTAATATACTGAGACTTTATGCTGCATTACGATTAAGATCACTTACAGTCAATTTGCAAATGTTGACACAGTGTTTCACTGGTAAGTTTTCTGTAGAATTAAATGTATACTTAGAGATACCGGGATAAGCATTTCTACTATATTTTAGTAGAAATTGTGACAATTAGTAGAAAAAGTCAACAAATGAGTGACTAACACTTTCACTTTCATAGTTCATTTATATTATTGTGATAGTTTCAGGCATACAGCAAAGTGATTCAGTTTTATGTAACATATACTTGTTATCTCAGATTATTTTAATTATAGGTCACTATCAGTTCAGTTCAGTTCAGTTGCTCAGTTGTGTCCAACTCCTTGCAACCCCATGAATCACAGCACACCAGGCCTCCCTATGCATCACCAACTCCCAGAGTTCACTCAAACTCATGTCCATTGAGTTGGTGATGCCATCCAGCCATCTCATTCTCTGTCGTCCCCATCTCCTCCCACCCCCAGTCCCTCCCAGCACCAGACTCTTTACCAGTGAGTCAACTCGTCGCATGAGGTGGCCAAAGTATTGGAGTTTCAGTTTTAGTATCAGTCCTTCCAATGAATACCCAGGATTGATCTCCTTTAGAATGGACTGGTTGGATCTCCTTGCAGTCCAAGGGACTCTCAAGAGTCTTCTCCAGCACCACTATAAGATAGTATAATTCCCTGATAGCTCAGTTGGTAAAGAATCCACCTGCAATGCAGGAGACCCTGGTTTGTTTCCTGGATGGGGCAGATCCCCTGGAGAAGGGATAGGCTACCCACTAGAGTATTCTTATGGCTTTCCTTGTGGCTCAGCTGGTAAAGAATCCACCTGCAACATGGGAGGCCTGGGTTTGATCCCTGGGTTGGGAAGATCACCTGGAGAGGGGAAAGGCTACCCACTCCAGTGTTCTGGCCTGGAGAATTCCATAGATTGTATAGTCCATGGGGTCATAAAGAGTCAAACATGACTGAATGGCTTTCACTTTCACTATATTTTAACTGAAACTGCCTAGTCAATATTTTCACTGAGAAATTTATCAAACATGCTATTCAATTCAGGTCAGCAACTCAGTTGTGTCTAACTTTTCGTGACCCCATGAACCATAGCACGCCAGGCCTCCCTGTCCATCACCAACTGCCAGAGTTTACTCAAACTCATCTCCACTGAGTCAGTGATGACATCAAAACATCTTATCGTCTGCTGTCCCCTTCTCCTCCTGTCTTCAATCTTTCCCAGCATCAGGGTCTTTTC
Organism: Moschus berezovskii; assembly: GCF_049115385.1. NCBI lineage: Eukaryota > Metazoa > Chordata > Mammalia > Artiodactyla > Moschidae > Moschus > Moschus berezovskii. Next base: position 45,183,023 of record NC_142470.1, on the reverse strand, counting down.
CAATGAGTCAGCTCTTTGCATCAGGTGGCCAAAGTACTGGAGTTTCAGCTTCAACATCAGTCTTTCCAATGAACACCCAGGACTGATCTCCTTTAGGGTGGACTGATTGGATCTCCTTGCAGTCCAAAGGACTCTCAAGAGTCTTCCTCAACACCACAGTTCAAAAGCATCAATTCTTCGGCACTCAGCTTTCTTTATAGTCCAACTCTCACATCCATACATGACCACTAGAAAAACCATAGCCCTGACTAGACAGACCTCTTTTGACAAAGTAACGTCTCTGCTTTTTAATATGCTATCTAGGTTGGTCATAACTTTCCTTCCAAGGAGTAAGCGTCTTTTAATTTCATGGCTGCAGTCACTGTCTGCAGTGATTTTGGAGCCCAGAAAAATAAAGTCAGCCACTGCTCCCCCATCAATTTGCCATGAAGTGATGGGACCAGATGCCATGATCTTCCTTTTCTGAATATTTACCTTTAGGCCAACTTTTCCACTCTCCTCTTCCACTTTCATCAAGAGGCTTTTTAGTTCTTCTTCACTTTCTGCCATAAGGGTGGTATCATCTGCATATCTGAGGTTATTGATATTTCTCCCGGCAATCTTGATTCCAGCTTGTGCTTCATCCAGCCCAGCATTTCTCATGATGTACTCTACATATACGTTAAATAAGCAGGGTGTAAATATACAGCATTGACGTACTTCTTTTCCTATTTGGAACCAGTCTGTTCCATGTCCAGTTCTAACTGTTGCTTCCTGACCTGCATACAGGTTTCTCAAGAGGCAGGTCAGGTGGTCTGGTAAGCCCATCTCTTTTAGAATATTCCACAGTTTATTGTGATTCACACAGTCAAAGGCTTTGGCATAGTCAATAAAGCAGACATAGATGTTTTCCTGGAACTCTCTTGCTTTTTCCATGATCCTGTGGATGTTGGAAATTTGATCTCTGGTTCCTCTGCCTTTTCTAAAATCAGCTTGAACATCTGGAAGTTCACAGTTCACATATTGCTGAAGCCTGGCTTGGAGAGTTTTTTTTTTTTTTTGGCTTGGAGAGTTTTGAGCATTATTTTACTAGTGTTGAGATGTGTGCAATTGTGCAGTAGTTTGATCATTCTTTGGCATTGCCTTTCTTTGGGATTGGAATGAAAACTGACCTTTTCCAGTCCTGTGGCCACTGCTGAGTTTTCCAAACGTGCTGGCATATTGAGTGCAACACTTTCACAGCATCATTTTTCAGGATTTGAAATAGCTCAACTGGAATTTCATCACCTCCACTAGCTATGTTCATAGTGATGCTTCATAAGACCATTTGACTTCACATTCCAGGATGTCTGTAAGACTACAAAATTGTAAGATATATCAAACTCTAGCTGCTGTTGCTGCTAAGTCGTTTCAGTCGTGTCCGACTCTGTGCAACCCCATAGACGGCGGCCAAACAGGCACCCTGTCCCTGGGATTCTCCAGGCAAGAACACTGGAGTGGATTGCCATTTCCTTCTCCAATGCACAAAAGTGAAAAGTGAAAGTGAAGTCTCTTAGTCATGTCCGACTCTTAGCAAACCCATGGGCTGCAGCCTACCAGGCTCCTCCATCCATGGGATTTTCCAGGCAAGAGTACTGGAGTGGGGTGCCATTGCCTTCTCTGATCAAACTCTAGAAAGACACCTAATTACCTGGCCTTTACACAGTGACATGTATTTTTTAAATGACCTCACTAAACAATTTTAATATTCCATTAAAGCATTTTAGGGATTCAAAAATGAATCAGGCACGGCTTCTTCTCTTGAGGAATTTTTAGGCTAGATGTGGCAAGAGTTAAAATTCAGAGTACTATTCATCTTAAGAAAATGCCACCAGATGGAAATACAAATTGGTGTAGACACTATGGAAAACAATATGGATAAACCTCAAAAAATAAAAGAGTTAACATATGATCCAGAGAAAAGTAATTCAAAAAGATACATGCAACCCTAAGTTCATAGCAACACTATTCATAATAGCCAAGACATGGAAACAACATAAATGTCCACCAACAGATGAATGGGAAAAAAGATGTGGTTACATATACATATAATGGAACACTGTTGCTGCAGCTAAATCACTTCAGTCGTGTCCGACTCTGTGCAACCCCATAGACGGCAGCCCACCAGGCTCCGCCATCCCTGGGATTCTCCAGGCACTACTCAGCCATTAAAAAATAATGACATTTGTAGCAATATGGCTGGAACTAGAGATTACCATACTAAGTGAAGTTAAAAAGAGAACAACATATCATTTATATGTGTTACTTACAAGTAATCTAAAATATGATACAAATGAACCTATCTACAAACAGGAACAGACACAGAGAACAGACTCGTGGCTGCTAAGGCGGGTGTGCGAGAAGAATAGATTTGAGAGTTTGGGAGTAGCAGATGCAAAGTATTACATACAGAATGGACAAACAAGTTCCTACCTTATATCACAGGGAGCTATATCCAGGATACACCATAACAGAAAAGAATATGAAAAAGAATGTATATATCACATATATTCAGTTATATATACATATATATGTATATGTATACATGTATATATACATGTTTGTAGATAGGTTCATTTGTGTCATATTTTAGATTACACTTGTAAGTAACACATATAAATGATATCTTTCTCTTTTTAACTTACTTCACTTAGAATGATAATCTCTAGTTCCAGCCATATTGCTACAAATAGCATATATATGTATACATATACATGTATATATACATGTGTGTATATATAACTGAATCACTTTGCTGTAAAGAAGAAATTAACATGATTTTGTAAATCAGCAACTGTGTAAATCAACTATACTTGAATAAAACAAATTTTTAAAAAAAGAAATAAAATACCACCAGAGAAATTGAGATAAATTATGAGTTAAGGGAAAACTGATTACTTACAGCTGGTTGAGGTCTAGATTCAATGGGTCTCCTTCCCCAAACCTAAACCTACAATTTCTTGAATTAGAACAATGCACTCAGATCATTGCCCATTGCCCCCAAACTAAAAGGGAAAGTCACTCACTTTTATAGAGTCAACAGCTGGTAGAATGTAGATTAGGCCAGGAAAGGGGACTCGGGGTAGGGTCTTCACTGCCACTCCTTGTATCAGAAGGACTTCCGAAAACTTTCCCAAGGAGCCTGTTATATTTTTGATAGAAACAAACACAACTAGTTTTGCTCTAATTGCATTAGGACTATATGTTAAACACCTGAAAAGAGAGAATGATCGGTCTGAATCAACTGTTTATAACTGAAGTCATCTTGTTTTTCAGTTATCTGAATAATTAAATTATACAAAGAGTATGACAGCTCCTACTCATAGTCCCCGCAGGTGAGAAGAGTCTAGCAATTAATTCAATCTATTCAGTTCAGTTCAGTCGCTCAGTCATGTCCGACTCTTTGCGACCCCATGATTCACAGCACACCAGGCCTCCCTGTCCATCACCAACTCCAGGAGTTCACTCAAACTCATGTCCATCGAGTCGGTGATGGCATCCAGCCATCTCATCCTCTGTTATCCCCTTCTCCTCCTGCCCCCAATCCCTCCCAGCATCAGAGTATTTTCCAATGAGTCAACTCTTTGCATGAGTTGGCCAAAGTATTGGAGTTTGAGCTTTAGCATCAATCCTTCCAATGAACATCCAGGACTTATCTCCTTTAGAATGGACTGATTAGATCTCCTTGCAGTCCAAGGGACTCTCAAGAGTCTTCTCCAACACCACAGTTCAAAACCATCAATTGTTTGGCGATCAGCTCTCTTCACAGTCCAACTCTCACATCCATACGTGACCACGGGAAAAACCATAGCCTTGACTAGACAGACCTTTGTTGGCAAAGTAATGTCTCTGCTTTTTAATATGCTATCTAAGTTGGTCATAACTTCCCTTCCAAGGAGTAAGCATCTTTTAATTTCATGGCTGCAATCAGCATCCACAGTGATTTTGGAGCCCAAAATAATAAATTCTGACACTGTTCCACTGTTTCCCCTTCTATTTCCCATGAAGTGATGGGACCAGATGCCATGATCTTCGTTTTCTGAATGCTGAGCTTTAAGCCAACTTTTTCACTCTCCTCTTTCACTTTCATCAAGAGGCTTTTTAGTTCCTCTTCACTTTCTGCCATAAGGGTGGTGTCATCTGCATATCTGAGGTTATTGATATTTCTCCCAGCAATCTTGATTCCAGCTTGTGCTTCCTCCAGCCCAGCGTTCCTCATGATGTACTCTGTATATAAGTTAAATAAGCAGGGTGACAATATACAGCCTTGATGTACTCCTTTTCCTATTTGGAACCAGTCTGTTGTTCCATGTCCAGTTCTAACTGTTGCTTCCTGACCTGCATATAGGTTTCTCAAGAGGCAGGTCAGGTGGTCTGGGATTCCCATCTCTTTCAGAATTTTCCACAGTTTATTGTGATCCACACAGTCAAAGGCTTTGGCATAGTCAATGAAGCAGAAATAGATGTATTTCTGGAACTCTCTTGCATTTTCCATGATCCAGTGGATGTTGGCAATTTGATCTCTGGTTCCTGTGCCTTTTCTAAATCTAGCTTGAACATCTGGAAGTTCACGGTTCACATATCGCTGAAGCCTGGCTTGGAGAATATTGAGCATGACTTTACTAGCGTGTGAGATGAGTGCAATTGTGTGGTAGTTTGAGCATTCTTTGGCATTGCCTTTCTTTGGGATTGGGATGAAGACTGACCTTTTCCAGTCCTGTGGCCACTGCTGAGTTTTCCAAATGTGCTGGCATATTGAGTGCAGCACTTTCACAGCATCATCTTTCAGGATTTGAAAGAGCTCAACTGGAATTCCATCACCTCCACTAGCTTTGTTTGTAGTGATGCTTTCTAAGGCCCACTTGACTTCACATTCCAAGATGTCTGGCTCTAGGTGAGTGATCACACCATCGTGATTATCTTGGTCATGAAGAAAATTTTTGTACAGTGCTTTTGTGTATTCTTGCCACCTCTTCTTAATATCTTTTGCTTCTGTTAGGTTCCAGTCTTTCCTATTCTGTTGTTTCCCTCTATTTCTTTGCATTGATCACTGAGGAAGCCCTTCTTATCTCAAATGTGCATATTTAGATATCCTCTTGAGCTCCCAAGAAGCGGGACTGGTTATAACATATAATACTTAATAAAATGTTCCTTCATATGTGTGGATGTATGAACCAGCCTAGGTGTTATTTAACACATGTATAATCATCTTTTTGTGCTCCTTTTCCCTCCAAATAAACTAAATGCAACAAAATAGTCATCTCCGGCCACTCCAATAGTTGTGGCATTCACTTTTCTTTTTGTATCTGGGGAAAATATCATATATTTTGACACCTGAATATTATTCTGTCTTGCATTTTTAAAATGGTTTCATGTATGTATGTTTCTTAAGTGGAATATTTCTTATTCCACTTAGGAAATTACAAGTTTCTTAAAGAGAAAGACATTTTCATCAGTGTTGTCTGCCATTTATGGCAAGGAGCACAGTAGACATTCAGTATAAACTTTGGCATTCAACTTCCAACCCAGATAGCATCATAAATTTACACCTTGAGGCACATTTGAATGATATATAATAACACAATATAAAAGGAGAACACTTTGAATTTACAGTTATCATGAAAATATGATAAACATTTCTGTAGTTCAGAAGTTGTCACTTCATGTCCAAAGGGGCAGAGCAGCTTAGGACTGAATGCAGCAACAAAGAGGCTTTCCCACCTGTGAAGCTGCCATCCTGGTTGCTGTCTGGGATTACAGATTATAAGAAGCTGCTTATCTAAGAAGGAAACAGGAAATAATAGTTTCGCAAGAAGGACCTGCCCAGTTACTAGTTTGTTCAGAGACTAGATTTATGGTACCTTCACATCACTGCAGCACTAAGGCACTGAACTGCCACCACAGAACTGATAACGCTTTGGCAAATGCACTTGAACCATTGACTATAAGAAGACATCTGTTATTTTACCTGCTGGGTGTCAAAAGAGGTGGAGTTAAAATTCTCTATAATGAAAAGGAAAACGGGGAAAGGTGTTTAATGGGGAGTTAAAATATACTAAGGCCCATTTTTTGTTAGAGAAAAGGATGGAGATGTTAAACAATTTCATACTTTAGGGAAAATAATAGTTAAGCATAATATAACTTAAAGTTTCCCTAGTAGCTCAGATGGTAAAGCATCCACCTACAAAGCAGGAGACTGGGTTTGATCCCTGGGTGAGGAAGATCCTCTGGAGAAGGAAATGGCAGCCCACTCCAGTATCCTTGCCTGGATAATCCCATGGACAGAGGAGCCAGGAGGGCTACAGTCCATGGGGTCACAAAGAGTTGGACACGACTGAGCGACTAACACACAAACACAACTTAAAGAATATAATCGATGTCAAAGTAGAAGAGGGAGTGAACAGAAAATTCAAAGTAAAATGGCAAAAATAAGTTCAATTATATCAATAAACAATAAATGTGAAAGGATAAAATTCACCTATGATTTTATCAGATTGGCTTAAAAATTAAACTACAAGCTTTCTTAAAGATATATACTTCAAACAAACATAGAAAGGGTGAAAAGCAAAAGATGGAAAGAAAAAATATTATCACAGATAAATACAAAACTAAAAGCAGACTGGTTTATCAGTTACTATCAGACAAAAACATACTTACACAAAGCCCATTAAAATGTAAAAAGGAGTCATCTACCAAAGACTTATGGGGGGCTTCCCTGGTGGCTCTGTGGTAAAGAATCCACCTGCCAGAGCAGGAGACATGGGTTCAATCTCTGATCTGGGAAGATCCCACATGCTGCAGATCAACTAAGCCCATGCCCCACAACTACTCAGCCCTCGTGCAGCAACTAATGAGCTCCTCACACCCTAGAGCCTATGCTCTGCAACAAAAGAAGCCACTGCAGTGAGAAGCCCGCACACCACAACTAGAGAGTAGCCCTCTGCCCCCAACTAGAGAAAGCTCAGTCAGCAGTGAAGACCCAGTACAGCCAAAAATAAACAAATAAAATCATAAAAGCTTAAGTGACAAGCCATTTGACAAGACAGCCTTGAAATAATAAAGCAAAAACTGAATTATAAAAAGAATGGAAAATCCAGTCAGTCTTGACAGGAAGCAGATATTGTGTTCAGGAGAGTTTAATTGAAAAGAACTGAATGAAATGACTATTTATATAGGTGCGTACAGGACAGAAAGGATAAAAGATGATGGTGAGGTAATAGACAACTGATAAGAGGGGAAAGCCATTACTCCTCCAGGTCTGAATGAACAAAGGGAGGGAACAGAGTTACTGGAGCCCAAACAGACAGGGTGGGGTGGCGTTTCCCAGGTGGCTCAGTGGTAAAGAGCCTACCTGCCAATGTAGGAGACACAGGAGATGTGGGTTCGATCCCTGGGTCGGGAAGATCTCCTGGAGGAGGAAATGGAAACCATCTCCAGCATTCTTGCCTGGAAAATTCCAAGGACAGAGGAGCCTGGTAGGCTATAGTCCACGGGGTCACGAAGAGTCAGATATGACTGAGTGACTGAGCATGGACACACAAGCAGAAACAGCTGTGGAGGAGAGGTTGACCAGAATGGGTTCTTGCCCTGGGGGATGGCAGACGCTGGTAGGGCAAGGAGGTGGGCCAAACCTACTGACCTTTATTAATTTCAAGGCTATCTTGTCAAATAGCTTGTCACTGAGCAAACCTAACTGGAAACCAAAGGGCAAAAGAGTAGAGAGCTAAGAATAGATTTTTCAAAGGAATTTATCATTTAATACTAGTGGGTCTTTCTTCATGAGCATCTATAAATCACAGGGGAAATGGAGAATAATCACGATAATCATAGTGAGAAATTTTAACATTACTTTATCGGAAACTGATAGACCGAGTAACCAAGAATTAGTCAGATGGAGAAGACCTCATAATACAGCTAACAAGGTTGACTCAACAGATGTGTGTGTGTGTGTGTGTGTGTGTGTGTAGACAGAGAGAACCTGCTCCTAACAGATAGAGAGTATACATTCTTCCTGAGTGTATTTGCAATGAAATATTTATAAAAGTTTACCATACTAGATCACACAGGATTGAATGCTAAAGAATTGATATTACATAGAACATAATACCGGAGAAGGCAATGGCAAGCCACTCCAGTACTCTTGCCTAGAAAATCCCATGGATGGAGGAGCCTGGTAGGCTGCAGTCCGTGGGGTCGCTAAGGGTCGGACACGACTGAGCGACTTCACTTTCACTTTCACACATTGGAGAAGGAAATGGCAACCCACTCCAGTGTTCTTGCCTGGAGAATCCCAGGGACGGGGGAGCCTGGTGGGCTCCCGTCTATGGGGTCACACAGAGTCGGACACGACTGAAGTGACTTAGCAGCAGCAGCAGCAGCAGCACCAGAACATAATACAGTTCAATTAGAAATCAGCCTTGAAAGGTTTCTATGTGCTAATATGAAAAGAACCTCAGGAAATATTTCTAAATGAAAAGAATAAGATATGAAACATCATCTATTTTATACTAATATTTGCATAAAATAATCTGTCTCTACTTATATATGCACAGAATACATCTGGATACCCAAGAAATTATTAATAGTGGTTGCCTGTGGGGGTGGAGAGTAATTAATCTTTTTTTTGTTTGTTTTCTGAATCTTATTCTATTTGTACCATTACTTAAAAATAAAAAAGCTAGTTCAAAAATGCTGAATGGAATTGAAATAAGCTATCCACATTTTTTTAGTCCATTTTCAAGGAAGTTTCCGAAGCTGGCTTTGTAGCCTGTAGGATTTTAACCAAAATGACTGGCTACCATGGCTTATCCTGCTGCTGCTGCTGCTGCTAAGTAGCTTCAGTCATGTCCGACTTTATGCGACCCCATAGACAGCAGCCCACCAGGCTCCGCCGTCCCTGGGATTCTCCAGGCAAGAACACTGGAGTGGGTTGCCATTTCCTTCTCCAATGCGTGAAAGTGAAGTCGCTCAGTCATGTCTGACTCTTAGCAACCCCATGGACTGCAACCCACCAGGCTCCTCCATCCATGGGATTTTCCAGGCAAGAGTACTGAAGTGGGGTGCCATTGCCTTCTCCAATGGCTTATCCTAGGTTATACCAAATTTCCACTTACCTTCCCTTATTTGTTTTTTTCCTACATAGAAAGAATACCATAATTCCAGTGTAATTCCTCCCATTGACCCTAAGATGAGGTGATTTCTGAAAAAATAAAAGCTGAGCTCTTGAACATAAACAACATTCTTGAGACCTCTGAATGTACATACTGTACTGTTCTTTGAGAATTCCTATTAGAGATGGTATAAACAGTATGGAGGACATAAAATAATCAAGACAAGAAGTAAATATTAACACAACCCATTGAGATGAATGCCAAGAATGGGATATCTAATTTACCTTACACATTTTAAAGCTTCATTCCACCAGTCAGAAATAGTTAACACTTCTCTGAGTATGCTGCCATTCCTGACAGAGACCCATTAACCCAGAGTCTGAAATGTCAATAGCAAAATAATTTCTCACCTAACATTTCAAGTGACAATGGGGACATCTGAACAGAAAGCCCCGAGGCAAACAGTTCTTTAACAGTCTTCGATATATGTAAGGGAGAATCTACATTGATGATCCCTGCTTTTTTATAAGTCAAATACAGGGTTCAGATACAAGAGTCTAGGAGAACTGGCATGACTGAATAAATAGAAGACACACTGAAATCATAATCAGAGAAACCTAGTCAATCTGATCACATGGAGCACAGCCGAATGTGGTCCACTGGAGAAGGGAATGGCAAACCACTTCAGTATACTTGCCTTGAGAACCCCATGAACAGTAACAAAGGGCAAAATGATAGGATACTGAATGAGGAATTCCCCAAGTCGGTGGGTGCCCAGTATGCTACTGGAGATCAGTGGAGAAATAACTCCAGAAGGAATAACGGGATGAAGCCAAAGCAAAACCAATACCCAGTTGTGGATGTGACTGGTGATAGAAGCAAGGTCCGATGCTGTAAAGAGCAATATTGCATAGGAACCTGGAATGTTAGGTCCATGAATCAAGGCAAATTGGAAGTGGTCAAACAGGAGATGGCAAGAGTGAACGTCGACATTCTAGGAATCAGTGAACTAAAATGGACTGGAATGGGTGAATTTAACTCAGATAAGCATTATATCTACTACTGTGGGAAGGAATCCCTTAGAAGAAATGGAGTAGCCATCATGGTCAACAAAAGAGTCCAAAATGCAGTACTTGGATGCAATCTTAAAAATGCAGGATGATTTCTGTTCGTTGTCAAGGCAAACCATTCATTATTACAGTAATCCAAGCCTATGCCCCAACCAGTAATGCTGAAGAAGCCGAAGTTGAATGGTTCTATGAAGACTTATAAGACCTTTTAGAACTAACACCCAAAAAAGATGTCCTTTTCATTATAGGGGACTGGAATGCAAAAGTAGAAAGTCAAGAAACACCTGGAGTAACAGACAAATTTGGCCTTGGAGCACGGAATGAAGCAAGGTAAAGGCTAAGAGAGTTTTGCCAAGAGAACGCACTGGTCATAGCAAACACCCTCTTCCAACAACACAAGAGAAGACTCTACACATGGACATCACCAGATGGTCAACACCGAAACCAGATTGATTATATTCTTTGCAGCCAAAGATGGAAAAGCTCTATACAGTTAGCAAAAACAAGACCAGGAGCTGACTGTGGCTCAGATCATGAACTCCTTATTGCCAAATTCAGACTTAAATTGAAGAAAGTAGGGAAAACCACTGGACCATTAAGGTATGACCTAAATCAAATCCCTTATGATTATACAGTGGAAGTGAGAAATAGATTTAAGGGACTAGATCTGAAAGATACAGTGTCTGATGAACTCTGGACGGAGGTTCATGACATTGTACGGGAGACAGGGATCAAGACCATCCCCATGGAAAAGAAATGCAAAAAAGCAAAATGTCTGTCTGAGGAGGCCTTACAAATAGCTGTGAAAAGAAGAGAAGCAAAAAGCACAGGAGAAAAGGAAAGATATAAGCATTTGAATGAAGAGTTCCAAAGAATAGCAAGGACATTCCAAAGAATTTCTCAGCAATCAATGCAAAGAAATAGAGGAAAACAACAGACTAGGAAAAACAAGAGATCTCTTCAAGAAAATTAGAGTTTCCAAGGGAAAATTTCATGCAAAGATGGGCTCGATAAAGGACAGAAATGGTATGGACCTAACAGAAGCAGAAGATACTAAGAAGAGGTGGCAAGAATACACAGAAGAACTGTACAAAAAAGATCTTCATGACCAAGATAATCACGATGGCGTGATCACTCACCTAGAGCCAGAAATCTTGGAATGTAAAGTCAAATGGACCTTAGAAAGCATCACTACAAACAAAGCTAGTGGAGGTGATGGAATTCCAGTTGAGCTATTTCAAATCCTGAAAGATGATGCTGTGAAAGTGCTGCACTCAATATGCCAGCACATTTGGAAAACTCAGCAGTGGCCACAGGACTGGAAAAAGTCAGTCTTCATCCCAATCCCAAAGAAAGGCAATGCCAAAGAATGCTCAAACTACTGCACAGTTGCATTCATCTCACACGCTAGTAAAGTCATGCTCAAAATTCTCCAAGCCAGGCTTCAAAATATGTGAACCATGAACTCCCAGATGTCCAAGCAGGTTTTAGAAAAGGCAGAGGCACCAGAGATCAAATGGCCAACATCCGCTGGATCATGAAGAAAGCAAGAGAGTTCCAGAAAAACATCTATTTCTGCTTCATTGACTATGCCAAGGCCTTTGACTGTGTGGATCACAATAAACTGTGGAAAATTCTGAAAGAGATGGGAATCCCAGACCACCTGACCTGCCTCTTGAGAAACCTGTATGCAAGTCAGGAAGCAACAGTTAGAACTGGACATGGAACAACAGACTGGTTCCAAATAGGAAAACGAGTACGTCAAGGTTGTCTATTGTCACCCTGCTTATTTAACTTATATACAGAGTACATCATGAGGAACTCTGGGCTGGAAGAAGCACAAGCTGGAATTAATACTGCCGGGAGAAATATCAATAACCTCAGATATGCAGATGACACCACCCTTATGGCAAAAAGTGAAGAGGAACTCAGAAACCTCTTGATGAAAGTGAAAGAGGAGAGTGAAAAGGTTGGCATGAAGCTCAACATTCAGAAAACAAAGATCATGGCATCTGTTCCCATCACTTCATGGGAAATAGATGGGGAAATGGTGGAAACAGTGTCAGACTTTATTTTGGGGGGCTCCAAAATCACTGTGGATGCTGATTGCAGCAATGAATTTAAAAGACGCTTACTCCTTGGAAGGAAAGTTATGACCAACCTAGATAGCATATTAAGAAGCAGAGATATTACTTTGCCAACCAAGGTCCGTCTAGTCAAGGCTATGGTTTTTCCCATGGTCATGTATGGATGTGAGAGTTGGACTGTGAAGAAGGCTGATCGCTGAAGAATTGATGCTTTTGAACTGTGTGCTGGAGAAGACCCTTGAGAGTCCTTTGGACTGCAAGGAGATCCAACCAGTCCATTCTAAAGGAGATCAATCCTGGGTGTTTATTGTTAGGACTGATGCTAAAGCTGAAACTCTAATACTTTGTCCACCTCATGTGACAAGTTGACTCACTGGAAAAGACTCTGATGCTGGGAAGGATTGGGGGCAGGAGGAGAAGGGGATGACAGAGAATGAGACGGCTGGATGGCATCACCGACCCGATGGACATGAGTTTGAGTGAACTCCGGGAGTTGGTGATGGACAGGGAGGCCTGGCGTGCTGTGATTCATGGGGTCACAAAGAGTCGGACACTACTGAGCGACTGAACTGAACTGAATAAATAGAGCTGGCACTCAATTCTACAACTTATATTCACTTGCCAGTTTATAAACTGACAATGAATGCTCTCTATCTGCTCACTTCAGAGGGGTGTCATGAGAGGAGCATCCTGGCTGGGATTAGAGGCAGTCCACTCGCAGGTATCTGAGGGCCTGGGCATTCTCCTCAGTGAGCTAACCAGTTTTCCTCTCTTACCTGGTGCCCGTGACTTGGGAGCTCAGCTGGGCTTCTGCTCAGGTCTCGATGTGTACTTCATCATGTCAGGATTTTACGCTAAACAACCCCTTCTTGATGGCACTCTAAGTTTTGGAGTCAGGACCCCGGATAGAAGCCCCAAGTCCTGTTATTTTCTATTTGCTTCTGGTTGATCACTCCCTCCACCCCTTACCACCCAGTTCTCTGCCTTCTGGCTTCCTGTTGCGTTAGTTTGGTCGATAGGAGCCCTGATTGGAGACACATGGGAGAAAGAGAGTTGAATGAGTTGGTTTCACCTGTGTCCTCACACTGAGGATCACTATTCCTTTCAAGACAGCTTCCATTCCCACAGCTATCTCCTTGCAAGGTGCAGGGTCTGGGAGCTATTCTCTCTGGATACTTTGGTTCTAGGGGTGGTACAGCTCAGCTACTACTAGCCCCAGTTTCATGCACTATTTGTCGTGGTCCCCTACTTGGCACCCTCATTTGGTAATCCCTTGTCCCAAAACAATAAAGTAAATGGCAACGGGATCATGCTTATCAATAATTACCTTAAATGTAAATGGGTTGAACGCCCCAACCAAAAGACAAAGATTGACTGAATGGATACAAAACCAAGACCCCTAACATGTTGTCTACAAGAGACCCACCTCAAAACAAGGGACACATACAGACTGAAAATCCCTTGTAAAACAAACAACCCCTTCCTGAATTATCTTCCTTCAACTTTGCCACCTGTTTCTGGTTGAGACCCAGAGTGATATGCCCACCTGCACCACTGATGAGCTGAATGGCTTTGGACAGACCATGTAACTCCTCTTGGCCTTAGTTTCCTCATTGACAAGCTATGAAGGTATCCTACCCTGAGAGGAGTTCATAGGAAAATACCGGACAATTTGTAAATGTGCTTCTACCCACATCTCTAAAAAGCTACTTACAGTAGCCCCACATAGCAACTAACTGGCTGGATCTCCCTGGAACTAAAGTGATTTCACCTGCCTGACAACGAGTATTCCCCAAGGCTGCTGCTGCTATATTCTCGAGATCTCCAGATCTTTATATCTCACTATTTGACATCTCCACTGGGATGTCTCACAGCTATCTTAAAAATCCACTATGGCCCAAACAGAACTCATGTCCTTCCCTCCTAAACTCCCCATGTCCTCTAGTCCAGTAACACACCATCTACTCAGTTTTTAAAGTCAGAAATTTGGGGGGTAATTCTTGACAATTTCCTTTCCCCATAACCAGCCAAGAAACAACTCTTGTCAATTCTGCTTTCTGTATTATCTCCAGAATTTGTCTATTATGTCCCAAGCTGGATGCCACAACCATCACCCAGGCCACTGTTATCTTCTAGCTGGATCATTACAATAGCCTTCTCCAGTGCTTGCTATGTCCCCTTTGGTACCTTCAAGTCCAAAATCCACAGAGGAGCCAGAGTTTCTTTTTAAAGTGTAAGTCCTTACAGATGGTCTACAAACACATGAAAAGATGCTCAACATCACTAATTATTGTTGTTGTTCAGTTGCTAAGTAATGTCTGACTCTTTATGACCCCAGGTTCCTCTGTCCATGGGATTCTCCAGGTAAGACTACTGGAGTGGGTTGCCATTTCCTACTCCAGGGAATATTCCCAACCCAGGGATCGAACCTACATCTCTTCTGTCTCCTGCATTGTCAGGTGGGTTCTTTACCACTAATGCTACCTGGGAAGCCCCAAGTGTAAGACACAATGGGGCAGATTTTAAGTGTGGTCAAACCTTTTAATGGCAACATGAGGAAACTTAAATGGAAACACAGGCAACAAACTGTAAAACTCTCCTAGTGAACCATTTTTAAAGTTCTAAAACTAACCATTAACACTAGCCTCTCTTGTTTAAAGAACTCAATGAGAGGTTTGTCTAAGCCCACCTTAGTCAGACATATGTGGGCATGTGAACAGTTCTTGAAAAGTCTGTTTGTACAGAAGGGCAATTCATATTTGTTTCTAGGACTGGCTGGGAGCCTAGAAGAACTGCTTTCATACCCATTCACCTCTGGAATTTTTTTTTATAACCTTGCAATATCTTTTTACGTGAAAAGTAATTGCTTCTACCTTGAAAGCAAGTGATTTAAAGAAGATGAAGTTAAAAGATCCCCTCAGTACTGCAAGTTCCAGAAAACAATAATCCAGACATGGTATTATTTAGCAATCCACGATAATGTAACCCTACCTCCAGAAGAATATCTGAGGATAAAATGAATGTATCTTTTAACATCTAACCATGCACAGACATATGAGTAACAAAATAAGGGGACAGAAAGAAAGAAAAGGAAGTTAGAGGATGGTTTTATCCAAGCAGTAGATTTATAGTTTTGGGGGAGAAGGAACATCTGCTCCTAACCTACCTTAATGTAGGAAACAACAACAAAAATAGTCTTTCAGAAAACAGACCCACATCTGAAGCTATATAGCTCCTATTCACAGGAACTGTGCTTGGCTGAACACCAAGGCCTGGACTAGGGCAAAACAAGTGAGAAACCTGCCTGACAAACATTTAAGGAAGCCACTCCAGTACTCTTGCCTAGAAAATCCCATGGATGGAGGAGCCTGGTAGGCTGCAGTCCGTGGGGTCGCTAAGGGTTGGACACGACTGAGTGACTTCACTTTCACTTTCACTTTTCACTCTCAGGATGGATCAAGGGCAGGCTTAGGTCTGAGAATAAGGGCCTCCTTAAAAGTTGAGCCCTGGCACTTCACTCACCTACCCCTGGTCTGGGTTCTGCCAAATGCTACATAACAATATGCATGTGATACTTTTTCAAAGTAATGCTGCATACTTTATTTTATTTAAGCCTTATAACAACTTTAGAAAGTAGATATATAATTACCCTCATTTTAAAGATGAGAAAACTGAGGCTCAAGGTTAAGTGATTTACCCAGTTATTCTATCAGATAGCAGGGTGTCAAGACTTGAATATGGCACTGGCATTCTTCTTCTCAGTAACCCCCTCATATGCCACTCAGGACAACTTATCTCTGATTTCCAAGAGGATACCTTCCAGAAGGTACCAAAGAAATTTTTAACATATGGTCTCATGAACACAAACTGAAAATAACTTGGGAAGTTACAATAAACTTACTCTCCATCTAACTAGCCATCCAATCTCTATAACCAGCACCAAAAATTATACATTTCTACCAAAAACAATCCTTAACCCATATTTTGTTAAGAAAATACACTTTCCTCTTTTGTACAGCTTTTGAAAAAGACTTAGTTATAACCTCCAAAGAGTCCACCCCATACTATACCAAATTCATGTATTCCCCCTCAATATCAGGGTCAAAGTAAAAATCAGTTATAATGCCATGTGTGTGTCCATGCTTAGTTGCTCTGTCGTGTCCAACTCTTTGCCACTTTATGGACTGTAGCCTGCCAGGCTCCTCTGTCCATGGGATTCTCCAGGCAAGAATACTGCAGTGGGTTGCCATTCCCTTCTCCAGGGGATCTTCCCAACCCAGGGATCGAACCCAGGTCTCTTGCATTGCAGGCAGATTCTTCACAGTCTGAGCCACCAGGAAAGCCCTATAATACCATATTTTACTAAATAAAGTATTTCTTTGAAAAATATATTCTAAATAAAACACTGACACATGACTCTGTTTTCTAATCCAGTATTGTCACAAAAGGAAATGAAGGATCCTGGTTATATATTAGTGATTTTATTAAAATTATCTTAATTATTATATTCTTATTAAAATATCAACCTGAAATTATTTTTTAACCAAAAAAAATTTCATAATATATCACACAAAATGATAAAATATTTTAAAAATTCCCGGAGAGTGGAGTCGTTCTGTATAAAGCAGTTCTTGAGTTCATAAAGCTGGGACCTGGTGGGAGGTTTGACTGAGAGCTTGCATTTTCCAGATGAATAAACAGACTCAGCCAGGAGAAGTGTTCTGTCAAGGTCACTCAGTTAGTTGCAGGGCCAGGACCCACATCTCCTGATCCCCAGTCCAGCACTCTTTCCCTGAAACTTGCTGTCTCCTGATAACACATCAGTCAATTTCCCCTTCATGCTAAAAACAAATCAGAAATACTGTAACACTCAAATTCCTATTTTTTTTTTTAACACATGGAATCACTTTCGTCTACAGTTCAAGGCTTTCCCTCCTTCCCCTCCAGATTAAAGGGACACAGCCGTTGTAACCAAATTTTGGCATAATATTTAAGTTCCCTATGCTATTTTTGTGCAATGAGAAAAAAAAAACCTCCTATCAAAAAATAAAGATTACAAAGAGGAATTATAAGTTTTATCACATAGAGGTTGCTTTTCCTTTTCTTCCCGTGTCTGATACTTACACAGGAAGTATTGGTTGTTGTTGTTTTTTTGTTTTTTTTTTTGTTTCTTTGTTGTTTTTTTCTTTTTTCTTGTAAGTCTGAAACTCATCAAATATAGTTCATGCTCATTTTCCACCTGGGTGCTTCCTTGACTCGCATTTGTTTATACTCACTGGGGATGGGAGAAAGAACCAATGCTCTCGGCAGAGAGAAGATAAAAGCAATTGTCACTCAGTGTTTGTAATAAAGAAGATGGAGTAGTTTCTGATAGTGGGAGAGAACTAGAAAAAGAATAAGTGTGCATACAGAGACCTATACACATGCACATGTGTGCCCAAAATGGACATTTATATGTATTATCAGAGTCAAATTTCTCAAGGACTCTAGGAGGAGGAGATTATTTTCGCCCCCAGTATTCACATTAGGAAACAAGACTAGCCTAAATGACAGACCTATGATCACACAGCTTGTATGTGAATCTGACCTCTGGCTGTTTGACTCTAAAAACTCATAGAAAGGAAAAGATTTCTCTCTTCAATTTCCAAAGACTTACTTTCTATCTCTCCCCAACAAAAATAAAAAGGGGAAGAAACGGTCAGATGTGTATAAAGAACAAGAAATCCCATAATGACTGAAGTCTTCTATGAGCTGTATCTTCTTAAAATGTCTCCAAGAGACAGATGACAACATTCTTTAGGGAACTGATTCAAAAGCAATAAAAAGACACTGAGAAAAAGAAAGAAAAAAAATGGGCATGAATAAAAGAGTGTCATTAAATGAGCCAAAATGACTTACTAGTAGGAATGATAGCTAGAGAATCAGTTCAGTTCAGTTCAGTTCAGTCGCTCAGTCGTGTCCGACTCTCCGCGACCCCATGAATCACAGCACGCCAGGCCTCCCTGTCCATCACCAACTCCCAGAGTTCACTCAAACTCATGTCCACAGAGTTGGTGATGCCATCCAGCCATCTTATTCTCTGTCGTCCCCTTCTCCTCCCGCCCCCAACATTTCCTAGCATCAGAGTCTTTTCCAGTGAGTCAACTCATTGCATGAGGTGGCCAAAGTATTGCAGTTTCAGCTTTAGCATCAGTCCTTCCAATGAACACCCAGGATTGATCTCCTTTAGAATGGACTGGTTGGATCTCCTTGCAGTACAAGGGATTCTCAAGAGTCTTCTCCAACACCACAGTTCAAAAACATCAAGATTGCTGGGAGAAATATCAATAACCTCAGATATGCAGATGACACCACCCTTATGGCAGAAAGTGAAGGGGAACTAAAAAGCCTCTTGATGAAAGTGAAAGAGGTGAGTGAAAAGGTTGACTTGAAGCTCAACATTCAGAAAACAAAGATCATGGCATCTGGTCCCATCACTTTATGGGAAATAGATGGAAAAACAGTGGAAACAGTGTCAGCCTTTATTTTTGGGGGCTCCAAAATCACTGCAGATGCTGATTGCAGCCATGAAATTAAAAGACGCTCACTCCTTGGAAGGAAAGTTATGACCAACCTAGATAGTATATTAAAAAGCAGAGACATTACTTTGTCAACAAAGGTCCGTCTAGTCAAGGCTATGGTTTTTCCAGTGGTCATGTATGGATGTGAGAGTTGGACTGTGAAGAAAGCTAGAGAATAACCTGTGATCAAATGCTGATACCTCACTGCTGAGTCCTACAAAGCCTTTAGAGAGTTGCCTGGACCACACTTTCACTGTTATTTTCAGTGGTATGTGACAGAAAGGTGAAAGAGCCAAGTCCATGAAAGAGAATTAGCAATAACTTATGTTTCTTTCGACTTAATTTTTAAAATATATTTTGAAGTCTTTATTGAATTTGTCACAATATTGCTTCTGTTCTGTTTTGTTTTTATGGCTGCAAGTCATGTGGTATCCTAGCTCCTTAACCAGAGATCGAGCCCACACCCAAACACCATTGCAAGGTGAACTCTTAACCACTGAACCACCAGGGAAGGACCTAGCAGCATTTTAAAAGACAAGAATGAGACTGTTTATAAACTGGTGGTTCTTTGTGTTCCTAACTCAAGTGATGAAGTGTTGTGTTTTTTTTTTTTAAACTGAGGTGAAATTCACATAACAAAAATTAATCATTAACTTTTTGAAAAATGTACAATTCAGTTGCACTTAGTACATTCACTGGGGTGAGAAACCATTACCTCTAATTAGATTCAAGACATTTTCATCATCCAAAAGGCAACCCTGTACCCACAATAATACAGATAGAAAAACTGGCAAAAGAGAAGGGAATAAAGCAAAAATTCCAGTGGTATGGCACAAAGTAAGAACTTAAAAGAAACAATGTATTTTAAAAAATCTTATTTAAGGAATATTTTGCTGAAACATTATCAAGTATAATGGACTGTTCTAAGAGCTGGATACTTTTATAACAAATTTTCCTGGCAAAGCAAACTTTATTGTGGCTCTGTGGTCAGGGCTCTTCTATCAAGGTGCTGCTGAAACTAGACAGTTGGGGGTGAGGGACTCTTGAATTGCACCTCTCACAACACTTCCACCACCTTCAGACACAGATGGAGGGGGACTGGTGTAAGGGGCACCCTGTGTTTGCAGCGCACTCTGAGAAAGGCCGACTCGCAGACCCTCAGTCACTGCAGCCAAGCCACTCCTGGCTCCTCGTTTCTAGGATTCCAGCTTCTTAGGTCTAAATTTTGCTTTTCTCACAGGGCTCTCGTCTTTAAAACTGGGTCTCACTGTTTCTCTTCTTTCTCCACCATTTTTTCCTTAGCAATTCATCTGTTTCTGCAGCACTAGTCTCTTGACTTGTTTGACAGGAGTCTCCTCCTCTAGGGATAGCTCTGAAAGTGAAAGTCGCTCACTCATGTCCAACTCTTTGCCACCCCATGGACTATCCTGTCCATGGAATTCTCCAGGCCAGAATACTGGAGTGGATAGCCTTTCCCTTCTCCAGGGGATCTTCCCAGCCCAGGTCTCGAGCATTGCAGGCAGATTTTTTTTTACCAGCTGAGCCACAAGGGAAGCCCAAGAATACTGGAGTGGGTAGCCTATCCCTTCTCCAGTGGACCTACCCAACCCAGGAATCAACCCGGGGTCTAGGAATACCTCTATATCACCATTATTCTCCTTCTCCCTTCTTCCTTCTCCTCCCTTCCAGCTCCTCCTCTTCCCAGGTCTTCAGTGTGAAGGACAGGTCTGAAGCATCATAACATTCTTGACATGAAGAACACAGGTCCAAAGCCAACCTGAAACTAAAAAGTCACTGAGGAGAAAGCTCCAACCCCATCAAGGGGACCTGGGTAGGATGGAGGTGATGTGATGGGTTCTGTCTTCTTGTTCTCCTGGTTTGCTGGGGACAGGTCTCTACAAGGTTCATCTTTTCTTGGGATTTTAAGCAAATCATACTAAGCAACAGCTTACAGTCCTGCTTCCCCTTCTTCTGGAGTTCAAAGGTCCAAGTCTGCTTCTGCTGGCTTAATTCAGAGCCCCATGGCATGGCTGTTACTGCCTTTTCAGCTGTGCTGCTAATGCTGCAGCCTTAGGATGAAGAAGGTAGCAAAAATAACTGCTAGTGTTTGTCTTCAAAAGAGTTTGCAGTCCAATGAAGAATTCAGATGTGTAATCAAATGGAACAGGGTAAGGAAGAGGACCAAGAGAAAGAAGGGTTAAGATACCAAAAGGAGGTCGTAGGAAGACTATTCGCTATATTTAGGTAAAAGTCCTGAGCAAGAATCAACGATGATCTCCTAGGACTACGAAGAGCAGGAAAGTGCCAGGTAAGGCACTTACCTGGTGAGGATGTTACATTGACACATGAACACAATCTCCACTCTCCAGGAAAAAATGAGGAAAGAAGGTATGCTTCATGTGATCCCAGGTCTTTCTGATGTTATGGTGTGTAGATCCTCTCACAAGGCAGTGTCAACTAAATCCAAGAGACTTCAGGGAAAGATATGAAAAGGAGGTGTTATTGTGCAGTTCTAGCCATAATGGCATCATTTGGCCAAAAAAAGAAAGAATGTGAGTATTTAAGTCATATAAAGAATGAGCAATATAAATAGGTATATATGCCAAGAACAATAACAAAAATCAATGGGACATAAAAAGGAATATAATAGCACTAAAGATGTAGCTCAGATGGTAAATAACCTGCCTGCAGTGCATGTCTGACTCTTTGAGACCCTTATGGACTGTAGCCCACCAGGCTCCTCTGTCCATGGGATTCTCCAGGCAAGAATACTGGAGTGGGTTGCCATGCCCTCCTCCAAGAGATCTTCCTGACTCAGGGATCAAACCCACATCGCTTATGTCTCCTGCATTGGCAGGTGGGTTATTTACCACTAGAGCCATCTGGGAAGCCCCATAAATAAATATATAACCACTTTATATATGTATTTATGTGTGTATATATATACGTACATATATCATGAGCCCCTGGCAAGTCATCTAACTGTATGTTCGCATTTAGGTGCATACTTTCCATTGAATAGCTATTCTTTGCCCCCCCAATTCACTCCCCAAAAGGAAAACAAGGCCTCAACTTTTCTCAATGCCTCACATGTAGCAATGCCTCAAGTGAATTCTTCACCTCACCAGACTAAAATTTGTCTGCAGAGTTAATGTTGATCTTTTTCATAGAGTTGCATCAGCTCTAATAAACATTTGGACATCATAGTACATAAACTCAAGTGAACCTAAGCCACTTCTGAAAGCTGACTACAGCACACTGCTTGAAAGAAGTGAACTAGATATTAATAACATGCTAAATCTGTGGTTTAAGTTGTCATAACTTTCTCATTTTTCTTTTTTTTTCTGATTTTCCTCATTGAAACCAGAAATAGGCTGAGAAATTACAGGATAGATAGATAGGCAGCTAGATAGATAAATGGAGAAATTTCCCGTGGTATCTCTGATATATTTTATTCATCAAACAAACATTTGTGGAGGAACTATTATGTGCCAGGTACTTTGAGTGATACAAATATGGGGCAGACTTTGTTTCTGACTTCATCGAGTCAATTATCTATGAGGAAAATAGATAGGAACATAAATATCTGTAGTATAAAATAGAAAGTGATAACTGCTATGAGAGAGATACAGATAAGTTGCCACAGGAGTTCAGAGAAAAGAAGAGGCTACCTACATTTAGAAGAGATCAAGTAAAGCTGGTAGCAGAATCCTGGCCTTAAACTAAGAATATGTAGAATGTGAACAAGTAAAAACAGGAAGCAAGAATCAATGGGACAAAGGCAGAGAGCCAGAACATTTCTGGGCCTGTAAAGAAAGAGCAGGGAGCGTGGAAGGCTGTGGTAAAAGGAGTAACAGGCCACAGGACTGGAAGCTGCACTGGGTTAGAGAATATAGGACTTTGTGTGCCATGAGGAGTTTGTATTTAAGTAAACAGAAAACTTAATAGCTTTTAATAGTTTTCAAGCAGAAAAGTAACATGAGAAGAGCTGTACTTGGGATTAAGCTGATAATTCAAGTATAAAATCATGTGTAAAAAGGGTTAGAGGGAAGAAGCCAGGTGAGAGTCAGAAGGAGAGGCATGGAGGAAATAAATATTATAAAAACAGAATCAAATAAATGTTTCTTATTCCTGCGTTAATTTGTGTTCCAGGAAACTAAGTTCTATTGAGTTAATATAGAAACTAGCCCTTGACTGATTGGTAACAATACTAGTCACTTGTACCCAAAGGTACGTAGAAAGTTCCCTCAGATCTCGCTCTAAAAATAATAATTATGAAATATCAATAATCTCTGACTGTCCTTTCAAGGTGAATCTTTCTCCTTCAAATACTGAATCTGTTATTAGGATTCTTCAGGGAGCGCTCTAATAATCCCCAGAGGTTAAGGAATGCAGTACACTAGTTATAGAACTCTGGACTAATCACAGAACTCTGGGCCAATTTGCTCCACCTCCAACTTTACCAAGAGTGAAACAGAGCCCCAAAGCGGGAACTGACTTGTCCAGGGAAACATGGCTAGTTAGAACTCCAGTCTCCTGAACCCTGTCCCACTCCCTAACTCACATTCCACTGTGGATACTCTGGGTTGGCTAGAACTGAGGTATCAAAATAAAATAACTCTCTTAATTTGCTTGGGCTTAGAACATGGATTTCAAACAAATGGCAATCAAAGAAGAAAAAAAAAAGAAAACACAAAACATTGCTGTACCAGAAAACTGGAAATCAGCAAGGTAGATTTTTTTACATAAATAAACAGCAAGGTATTACTATCTGGCTGGAATATTGACATACCACACACCTCGCTCATTAGGTATCATAAAACACTGAGTTAAGTGTAGTATAGCAACTACTTGACTCTTTCTGGAAAATACTGACTACTTAGGCAAATTCCTTACATCTTACAGAGACTTGTGGTCTCCAAACTTCAAACATTTTTCATGTAAGATAACAAATATGTTTTTAATAGAATTCATTTTGGGATTTCAGGAAATAACTGAAAATCTGCAGCCTATAGGCATTGCACACGTGAAGAAAAAGGGCATCAATCTCTCAAAATTCCGGCAGGAAAGGAGTGGCTGTTTCCAAAGTTCTTTTTCCTTTGCAATAAGCTGCTTGTTAGTGCCAAAAAAACAGCTCATCAGCAATGTTGTTTCATTTTACAGGGATGTTTTGAGAGAGAAAAAAAAATTAGTAATGTGTCCTGTGGTTTTTCAAACCTTATGTCCCAAAGCCTATAATAATCTTACTGCTTTTTATTTTAAAAAAGAAAACCAAATGTTTGAGATTTGATCTTAAAGTCTACTATGTTCACTGCAAGCACATAACTTTAACCTTATTACAAGAAGCAACACGTAGTTTCTTTAAATGTTGCCCAGTCAAAAAAGAAAAAAGCCATAGATTCCAACATGAGTTACACATAGTAAGAGCCACAGCTATAAAATAGCATTTCCTTAACCTCTGCTAGAGGGTTCAACCTCTATTACCCCTAAATCAGGGTGCCCAGGGATGTCTCATGTGTGCTCATGTGTGCTAGTTCCCTAGGCTGCCAGAAGGTGTTCCCAGTTCCCCTTGCCTGATAAAAGCAACTGCTGCCAGCCTTCCAAGCTTTGTCATCACTGCCCACCGAAGGCACTGCCCACTGTGTGCAAGGAGGTCTGAAAGCCTGAAGTGTTGACCATCCTGGCACCAGTATTCATACAACTGATAGGCGCACTCTCTGTGTCCTAAGAGCCAAATAAAACAAAACTAACAGACAAACAAACAAAAACTCAGCTCCATTAGTTCTTACTAGATTTTATATTACAGCCATGCTGGGGCCACAGGGCTCAGGGGCACACTGTTCAATAACTATTTGTTGAAAAAAATGAGTGAGTCCACCAGGTTGGGTTGCAAACAATCTGATGTCCTCAACTCCATCTGCTGCCCGTGATGCAACCTCTGTAACTTGATTCTTTCATTGGCTTCACTCTTTTTGGGAGGCAATTCTATAAATAGAATTTCAGAGGGCCCACCTCCACCAGACCCCAGGAATGCCCAGATATGCCTGAATCCTGGGAAGAGAAAACTTACTTTCAAGCATTCTTTCTTTGTCTTAGAAAAGGGAATTACAGAATTGACATACAAAATTTGTTTTTTATATGATTCTCATCAGATGTTATGAATTGGAAGCCTACAGCCAAATCTGGCCAGATGATTTTTTTTAAGCCTACATGATTTTTAAAGTATTTGAATTAGAATACTCTAAATCAATTTTTCTCATACATATGCATGTGTCAGAATTAATCTTGTTAAAAGAGTGCTGGGCTCCACCCCCAGTTTCTGATTCAGTATATCTGGGTTAGGGTCTGATAATCTGAATTTCTACCTAGTCTCTGATGCACTTCTGGTCTGGGGACATTCTCTGAGAACCACTTTTTGGGGGTTCTCTTGTTTTCCCAGACTCCATCACTAGAGCCCACTGTATTTCATCTGGCCTACTTCACTTATTCAAGTTACCCATTCGGCTTTTGAGTTTGAAAGCTTGAAACCATTTACAAGGCCCTGTATCCTTGTCTGTTGAAGTAAAATGCTAACTCAAGAGTTAATGATTGGGGAATGGAAGATGTAGAAACAAAGAATAGCTGTTGGGCTAGGGAACTGGTAACAATTTAGACTATATACTTCTGCCACCTAGCAGAATCACCAAACTCCCAGTTCCCTGAAAGACACATATAAAGGCTTGACACACATTCCTTGATTGTTTTCGTAGGAAGCCCCCTCTAGATGAAAACTGCTGACCACAAGAATATAGCCCTAGACTGGCTGAAACCAGAAAATTGATGATGCTTGAAACTTCACCTTGATGCCAACCAGTCTAAGAATTGTCCACGAGCTAATCACGCCCTGCTTCTTGAATACTATAAAAATCCTGACTATGTCCTCTATGGTGGGTCACATGGTTTTGAGGGCATTAGCCCACTGTGGCCCCCTTTGCCTGGCAAAGCAATAAAAACTATTCTTTTTTACTTCATCCAAAACTCTGTCTCCATGTTTCTATTCGGCACTGGTGAACACAGGCCCAGTTTTGGCAACAAGCTGAGTCTCAGTATTTCAAGTGAAAATTCATGGAGATGACTGTATTACTGAATTTGTTTCACTTATAACATTTGGCTTATAATACTACAATATGATTCAGTTCAGTTCAGTCGCTCAGTCATGTCCGACTCTTTGCGACCCCGTGAATCACAGCACGCCAGGCCTCCCTGTCCATCACCAACTCCCAATATGATTACATTACAATAAAATGTTCAGTAAATGGTGTTTCTATTACACAGGTCCTTATTTCTCATTATGGCTACTACTGACACTTGATTATTCTTGCGATTACCATCACCTTTTCGTCCATGTACGTAAATTTGCTTGATATTAGCTAAATACAGAAATGGAAAATGAAAAAGACCAGATTGCTTATGACAGATGAGAAAGCAATTCAATTTTTGTCTATTTATGTACAAGACCATCACTTTTAAAAATAAATGGTGATGTTTCAAGCATATGTACACTTGAATTTCTAACCTGTACTTTGGTCAAAGACCAAATACCTGCTTAATGAAAAATACTGATGATATTCATAGCTATAGACTTATACATTTAAACCTGTCATAAAGAATGAATATTTTTTACATTTTTGTTGTTTAACTGTTTACTGAAATACAACAAAGAAACAGAATAGCACATGCACCTTAAGCGTAACAGGTAACTGAATTTTCACAAACTGAACATACGTGTCTAAGCAGTACCCAGAGCAAGAAACAGAGCATCACCAGCCCCCAGAAATCTCCCTCATGCCCCTCTCACAATTTTAACCCCAAGGGCAACCACTATCCTGACTTTTAACATCACAGACTTGTTTTGCCTGTTCTCTCAATTTATGCAAATGAACTCACATTATATACTACATCGTGTCTGGCTTCTTTTGATCAACATTATGTTTATGAGATTCACTCACATTGGTGTATCAAGTTTGTTCATTCTCTCCAATACAGTGTTCCACTGTGTGACCACACTACTGCTTATTCATTCTACTGTTGCTGAGCACTTGGATCATTTACATTTTGGGGCCATTAGAAAAAGTGCTGCTATACACAAGCTTATCTGTCATTTGCTCTACATACATAGGCATTTCTGTTAAGTGTATACCTGGAAGTAGAATGGCTGGGTCATTAGTATGTATGGTCAGGTTTAGGAGATACTGCCGGTTTTCCAAAGTGGTTGTACCAATTCACACTCCCTCTGCTGCTAAGTGCTAAGTCACTTCAGTCGTGTCCGACTCTGTGCGACCCCATAGACACCAGCCCGCTAGGCTTCCCCGTCCCTGGGATTCTCCAGGCAAGAACACTGGAGTGGGTTGCCATTTCCTTCTCCAATGTGTGAAAGTGAAGTTGCTCAGTCATGTCTGACTTGTAGTGACCTAATGGACTGCAGCCTACCAGGCTCCTCCGTCCATGGGATTTTCTAGGCAAGAGTACTGGAGTGGCTTGCCATTGCCTTCTCCTTCTCCATACTCCCTCTAGAAGTATACAAAAGTTGCAATTTCTCTACATTCTCACCAGCACTTTGGATTTCACTGACACTTTAAAAAAAGGTTTGCTGGGATTTAAGACACTGCTGTCTCCATTTGATTTTCACACATCTTAAGTTTGCTGTACAATTTCTATCACTTTCAAGTAATTGAGACATGAATCTGTCTTTAATAAATAAATGGGTTTCACAACCAATTTGTAAATCGATACCTTAAATTATGGAATTTTCTACCTAAGTTAATTTTTCTCCTGCCATGTTTGTTTTTAAGCCACAAAGAATATCTGTATGGGAAGATATGATTACTCTCTGTTTGCAGCTGTAATCTAAAGGTGTAACCAACAGTACTTTGCATTTGTTGACTGGGAGCTGCTGTTTATAGTAACTCTTCCTGTGAGTGACGCTCTTTGAACCACAATTTTAGTAATGCAGTAAGAAGTTCAAGACCTCACTCTACAACCTCAGTGATTTCTGGATAATGTCTGCCCACAGGGAAGAATGATGGTAGTTTCTGGCCAAAGGTTGACTCTAATGATCTGTAACAAAGTTTCTAATATCATGCAGCTCCTCTCATTCCGCTGTAAGTCTCCCTCAAAAACACTGAGATAAAGCACAAATAAAGACATTTTTTGTGTCACTATCAAGGATCAGTCTCAGGTTCCTGGGACCTTCCTTTTTATTCCCAAGGCTGGTTTTCGCCCCAGAATCTCTGGTAGCCAAGTGTTATAATACAGTAAATGTTTTATTAATTGTCCAATTGAATAGGAATTAGCCTTAGCAAAATCCAGATAATATGTATTTCCCAGGCTTAATGTTAATTTCTTTCCTTTGCTTGTTTATTTCTTTCCTTTGACTTTGAGTGATTTCTGACTTTTATACTTTGCATCTTAAATTTTGTTGGTTCATCTGGTAATTACAATATTTACACCTTTCTTCTCCTAATGTTTTACAGCTTAATAATGTAACTTCTCATTCCATATTTATCACTTTTAACCAGCAGTTGGATAAGCAGAAAATCATTGTTTTGGATGATTTTATTTTTTAAAAGTATAAAAACTTCAATTTTTTAAGAAAGATATATACTCATTTTTTAAAAATTCGAGCAATTTAGAAAAGTATAACAAGTAAAGCAAAAGTGTGCTTCCTCTTATCACTCAGAAATTAACTGTTGCTAACCTTCAGTGAATATTATTCTAAACATCTCTCTATGCCTATCTACAGATAGAAGGTTAGACAAACAGAAAGATAAAAAGATGTTATTACAATTGGATCACACAACAGTTAGTGGTTATTTAAAAATCACCAGTTAAATTTAACAAAAGAAATGCAAACTGAATGATATGAAATAGCTGAACTTCATATAAATTTTTCATCACATTTCAGGCATAGTTTAGAGATTGGGCTAGTCTTACACCTGATCGCTAACTCTTGGCTAAAACTAGAGAAATTTCTTGATTGCATATCCAGCAATATTAGTCTCCTCAATCTCTGATAGTTCATCTTATCATAATGTGTGTTTTTGTCAGTATTTGTTACTTTGTGTAAAAGATAAAATGGAAAGAAAGAAATGAAGAAGGGAAGGAAGAAAAGTAGGAAGGAAGGTCAATTTCTATTTCAACGTCTGTATTTCGATTTGTCATTTTAGTGGTCCCCTTAATTAAAGGGCCATGTAAATTGCAGATGATGCTTGCTGAGCATTATAGGCTGGACTAGTTTTTGTTGTTGTTGTTAAAAAAGTCTGACCTTCCTACTT
This sequence comes from Moschus berezovskii, assembly GCF_049115385.1. NCBI lineage: Eukaryota > Metazoa > Chordata > Mammalia > Artiodactyla > Moschidae > Moschus > Moschus berezovskii. The sequence goes on along the minus strand of NC_142470.1, from coordinate 45,153,865 downwards.
CATTCTGGAATAGGTCCAAAGGACCATTACGCTGTGGTCACATCAGAGATTATGGTAACCTGCCTGATCTATATCCTCTTACTGTGGAAGGAGTTTGCATTAAAAGTCTAGTCTTGTTCAATCTGTTTTATGCAGCCTGTTATTACTATGAGGCTTCTTTTCTTATCTGCAAAATTCTAGTGAGATTATCTTTTTTTTTTTTGTAATTAATTTATTTTTTATTGGAGGCAAATTATTTTACAATATTATATTGGTTGGTTTTGCCATACATTGACATGAATTCGCCCCGGGTTTACATAAGTTCCCCCTCCTGAACCCCCCTCCCACCTCCCTCCTCCCTTTATCCTCCCTCTGGGTCATCCCCGCATGCCAGCCCCGAGCATCCTATAACATGCATTGACCCTGAACTAGTGATTCATTTCACATATGACAACATACGTGTTTCAATGACATTCTCCCAAATCATCCCACCCTCACCCTCTCCCACAGAGTCCCAAAGACTGATCTATACATCTGTGTCTCTTTTGCTGTCTCGCATACAGGGTTATCATTTGCATCTTTCTAAATTCCATATATATGCGTTAGTATGTTGTATTGGTGTTTTTCTTTCTGGCTTACTTCACTCTGTATAATAGGCTCCAGTTTCATCCACCTCATTAGAACTGATTCAAATGTATTCTTTTTAATGGCTGAATAATACTCCATTGTGTATATGTACCAAAGCTTTCTTATCCATTCATCTGCAGATGGACATCTAGATTGCTTCCATGTCCTGGCTATTATAAACAGTGCTGCAATGAACATTGGAGTACATGTGTCTCTTTCAATTCTGGTTTCCTCGGTGTGTATGCCCAGGAGTGTGATTGCTGGATCATATGGCAGTTCTATTTCCAGTTTTCTGAGGAATCTCCACACTGTTCTCCATAGTGGCTGTACTAGTTTGCATTCCCACCAACAGTGTAAGAGGGTTCCTTTCTCTCCACATCCTCTCCAGCATTTATTGCATGTAGACTTTTGGATAGCAGCCATTCTGACTGGTGTGAAATGGTATCTCATTGTGGTTTTGATTTGCATCTCTCTGATTATGAGGGATGTTGAGCATTTTTTCATGTGTTTGTTAGCCATCTTTATGTCTTCTTTGGAGAAATGTCTGTTTAGTTCTTTGGCCCATTTTTTGATTGGGTCATTTATTTTTCTGGAATTGAGCTGCAGGAGCTGCTTGTATATTTTGGAGATTAATCCTTTATCAGTTGCTTCATTTGCTATTATTTTCTCCCATTCTGAAGGTTGTCTTTTCATCTTGCTTATAGTTTCCTTTGCTGTGCAGAAGCTTTTGATTTTAATTAGGTCCCATTTGTTTATTTTTGCTTTGATTTCCAATATTCTGGGAGGTGGGTCATGGAGGATCCTGCTGTGATTTATGTCGGAGAGTGTTTTGCCCACGTTCTTCTCTAGGAGTTTTATAGTTTCTGGTCTTACATTTAGCTCTCTAATCCATTTTGAGTTTATTTTTGTGTATGGTGTTAGGAAGTGTTCTAGTTTCATTCTTTTACAAGTGGCTGACCAGTTTTCCCAGCACCACTTGTTAAAGAGACTGTCTTTTCTCCATTTTATATTCTTGCCTGCTTTGTCAAAGATGAGGTGTCCATAGGTGCGTGGATTTATCTCTGGGCTTTCTATTTTGTTCCATTGATCTATATTTCTGTCTTTATGCCAGTACCATACTGTCTTGATGACTGTGGCTTTGTAGTAGAGCCTGAAGTCCGGCAGGTTAATTCCCCCGGTTCCATTCTTCTTCCTCAAGATTGCTTTGGCTATTCGAGGTTTTTTGTATTTCCATACAAATTGTGAGATTATTTGTTCTAGTTCTGTGAAAAAGATCGTTGGTAGCTTGATAGGGATTGCATTGAATGTATAAATTACTAACCGAGATTATCTTTAGATCATGAGCACAAAACCCAGAACAGTGGTAACTAACAAAAAAGACCCATACAAAATGACATTAAAATGTTGATGGATTGTGTATTGTATTCTCTGCACAATGACACAACCATGAACTTGCAGAGTGTCTGTGTAATGTACCAAGCAGCACCAGGAAAACTCTATACTCAGTCCTTAAATTAACAACATAAAGCACAGTGTTATCAGTTGCATCTCATAAACTAGACTGTAAAGAATCTCAGAAGGCTATAATTGAACATGAACTGTATATTCATTAAGAAAGACCAGCATGACCCAGACAAATGCGAGGAAAAGGACTCACACATCTTAAGCTTCTATTTTTATCCCAGATAAGCTGTTTACAGGTTGTCCTTTGCATTATCAAACAACCCTGTGGAATTGGTATTGTTTGTGTTTTCATGTTACAGACAAGTAAACAGGGCTTTGAAGGAGCTGATGTAATGAACTAGAATCTGAATCTAGATCTGTCCAACTTTAGGACTTTCATCCTGAGCTGTTCTCTCTTCCTGCAAACTGTTATCTCAAAAAAAATTCAGACTATACACCAAATGAAGCTTGGTGCAAGGATGATATGGGCAGACAATGTATGACTCCACTACTTGATCATTCCTCAGAGCATCAGACCCACTACTCCAGTAAGGTCATCTATGTTCTCTCAGAGTCACACCTAACATTAGATGGATTTGGGTACTGCCTGTGCCTGCCACCTGATGCTGCCAAGGGAAATGGAAGAACAGCTGCTGGAAAGACTTACTAATTCCTTTGAATAGTTTGTGACATTATCTAAACTTTAGATTCTAAACGGCTTTGTAGATACTGCAATTTAAGAGAAAAATATATCAAGATATATCTGGAAACAAGAGAATGAGAGGGTTTTTGAAAATTTTTTGTTAGTAGTATGTAGACTTCTCAGATAATGTATATGAAATTTAACCCCAAGTTATGACTACTTGTGTGACAGTTTTGGCATTAAGAGATGAAATTCTATTTGAAAGGTCATGTGCACATTTGAGCAACCTGATATCAAGTGATCTTATTAGGGAGATTACATCGTAGACCTTGTGATATTAAAAGCATTTTTTAAAAGTCATGGGCTGCTTAAAGGTAAAAACTGATTGTCTATGTGGTATATTTGTCTTACCAAATTTAATACCAATGGAAAACTAAGTTTAAAAATGGATTCACTGTTTCATCACTCTTTGTGACTTAAATATCTCTCTAAAAATACTTGGGTAGAAAACTCATACCTCCTAAGGAACAGAGGGTATTCTCAATTAAAGTGTAATAGGCCACTTGACAGCAGGGACAACTTCTGTACATAATGTTCTAAAGAAAAAAATATCAGTTATTTCTCTAACCTAAAGTCATATGTTCCACATGTATGAATGGTGTGGGTATGGAGGGATAGAGGAGAGAGGGTGTTAATTCTCATTTTATTTTATAACTGGAGAAACTGAGAGAAGTGTTGGAAGTTATCACAGTGTTCACGGATCCATACACTTTCATCTGTATACACATTCTATTTAAGCAGAACACCTATACTTTGGTTTGGATCAGGGAGACCAAGCCTTCCTCCTTGTTTCTGCTACTGCTGCTGCTAAGTCACTTCAATCGTGTCCGACTCTGTGTGACCCCATAGACGGAAGCCTACCAGGCTCCCCTGTCCCTGGGATTCTCCAGGCAAGAACACTGGAGTGGGTTGCCATTTCCTTCTCCAATGTGTGAAAGTGAAAAGTGAAAGTGAAGTCGCTCAGTTGTGTCCGACCCTTAGTGACCCCATGGACTGCAGCCTACCAGGCTCCTCCATCCATGGGATTTTCTAGGCAAGAGTACTGGAGTGACTTGCCATTGCCTTCTCCGCCTCCTTGTTTCTAATCTGCTCTAATTTGAAAGCTGCAATAGCCATGCAACTCTCTCCTCTGGCTCCCTGGCCTTGTTTTATGCCTGTGGTTGGGAATGGCACTTCACTTGTTCTTTGGTTTTAATTTACTAAAATTACTTATTGAGATAAGACTTATAACGCTTTTATATCAAAACTTTTATATGTAAAATTTTGATATAAAACAACACTTTTATATATAAAAGAATCACCTTTATATCAAAGTAACTGAGTACCATTCTATGAATGATTGATTATGTTCTTCCACTGATAACACTTTTCAGATATCTCTCATGTTGAAATGAAATAAATGATCCAGGCTAAGACACACAGGATTCAGATTTACCTTGGAAATTTGTTTCTCATACTCTGAAGAAAATTATTAAGCTGCAATTGCTTAAAAAATAAAAGTAAAAGAACCAAAGGAAAAGAGAACAGTTTATACCCTAAAGAGAAATGAACTCACCATCACATTTTTCTAAGTATAGTTTTTCCAGTTTTTTCCCGTTAGAACTCTTCTGTATGATTCTCCCCTTTTGGCTTCACAGCCTGCACAACCCAGAGAAAAACCTCTGATTATAGAAACTTTCCATGTGGTGAAATTTTAGGTTCCCCTTTCCCCTACCCACCCCCACCTTCTGCACAAATAGTTTCACCATCTGTCTATAACACAGCCTGCAATTCCACCCATTAAATATATTCCTTCAGATTACATATGTACCCATTTATTTTAAAAATCATAATCACTTCAACATTCCCATCAACCAAATATAGCTATTTATATTGTTTTAACTATCTCTGATATTTTCAGTGCTTCTGCAGATATTTTTAATTATACAGACAGTGGGTGAATGCATGTTTAGATCTGCTTGCTCATTTGATGTTGTTTAGAATATCCATATGCCAATACCAGGGATATATTTATCACATTAATCTTAACTGTCAGTGCATTCTCCTTTGATAATTTATAATGTATAAGGAATTTGAATTGTTTTAAGTTTTGTTTTCATAAACATTTCTGCCTTAAATGTTATTGTACACATTGGCTTGATTCTGACTTTTTGAGATTATCTTCTTAAATAATTTAAAATTTTCCAAAGTAGAAATCCTGGGTCAAAGAATGGCAATATTTTAGTATCTCATTTCATTTTTCTAACATGGTTAAACCTACTCCACTGAAAGATGGTATCTATTTGTAATGTGATCAGCAACATTTGAGTACCTCTCTCTGTATACTGTTCAGTTCAGTCGCTCAGTCGTGTCCGACTCTTTGCGAACCCATGACCCACAGCACACCAAGCCTCCCTGTCCAACATCAACTCCCAGAGCCTACCCAAACTCATGTCCATTGAGTCAGCGAAGCCATCCAACCATCTCATCCTCTGTCATCCCCTTCTCCTCCTGCCCTCAATCTTTCCCTGATCAGGGTCTTTTTTAGTTAAAAAATATACATACAGTATTTATATGTGCATAGCTAGAACTCATAATTGTTCATTTTATTTTTTTTATTAAACAAGGTCATGATTTTTCAGTTATTGTTCCAGTATAGTTCTTTCATCTGGAAAGTCTAGAGTCTGAATGTTGATCTTATGGTTCTGCATTAAGATCATACAGCAAGAAAGTGACTGAATTAAGATTTGAATTTAGATTTGTCTGACCTCCAATCACTCCACCATAAGGAGAGGGGACTGGGCTGGAAGGTTGTGGGGGAGCTGGCCACAAATATAGGAATGTTCTTCGTATATTTAATAAATTAAAAAATTTTAATACTATATTAGCTTCATTGCTAAACATAGTGTTCATACTGAATAGTATATATGTAATTATAAACTGAACTCTTGCTAGGAAATAGAACATTGCTAATATTTTAGAAGCTCTGTGTGGGTTCTGTACTCTCTTCTAGAAGTAACCTACATAACCTACTCTCCCACTTCTGTGATTTTTTTTCCTTTTCTTTATAATTTTACCCTTTATGTATGCCTCCCTAAATTACACATTGGTTGGGTTTTCTCTGTTTCCAGACATCATGCAAATGGAATTATACTGTCTGTATTCTTCCTGACTCAATATCATGTTTATAAGATTAATTTATATTGATACATACAGCTATAATTTATTGAGTTTTATTTCTGTATAGTTGCAATAGTTTTATATGCTCTATAACGAATTGCCACAAATTTAATGACTTAAGACATCATTTATTATCTCAGTTTCCACAGAGTCAAGAGCCCAGGTGTGACTTAACTTGGTCCTTTCCTTGGAGTCTTACAGGTAGTAATCAAAGTGTCAGCCAGGCTATATTTTCATCTGAAGGCTTAACTGGGGAAGGATCAACTTTAAATCTGATTCAGATTGTTGACAGAATGCATTTTCTTGCACCAATCATGGAGTGATATTCCCTCATCTTGCCATACAACATAATCTATTCAAGAGAGGAACATCCCATGATCTTTGTCATGTTTTCTCAGAAGCAAGTCATATATTCTGCCTGCATTCAAGTAGAGATTATGTACAGTATAATAGCAGGGGTACAGATTATGGGGGCCAACTTACAATTCTGCTTACCACAACAGTAATGTAGTATTTATTGCATGTGTAAACCATAATTTATTCATCTAATCTACCACTGATGAACATTTAGATTGTTGCTAGTTTGGGGGCTGTGATGGTTAATTTTTGTGTTAACTTGGCTGGGTCACTGTGCCCAGATTTTTAGATGTTTTTGTGTGGGTGTTTTTGGATGACATTTAAATTTAAATTGTTGAACTTTGAGTAAGGCAGATTGCCCTCCATAATGTGAGTAGATCTCATTCAATCAGCTGAAAGCCTGAATGGAACAAAAGACTGACCTTCCATGAGCAAGAGGGAAACCTGCCAGTAGACTGCACTTTATCTGCAACAGTGACTCTTTCTGGTTCACCAGCAGACTGTCTTTGGACTCAGTTCAGTTCAGTTCAGTTCAGTCGCTCAGTCGTGTCCGACTCTTTGCGACCCCATGAATCACAGCACGCCAGGCCTCCCTGTCCATCACCAACTCCCGGAGTCCACTCAAACTCATGTCCATCAAGTCGGTGATGCCATCCAGCCATCTCATTCTCTGTCATCCCCGTCTCCTCCCACCCCCAATCCCTCCTAGCATCAGACTCAAACTGTAGCTATTTCCTGAGTCTTCCAGTATGCTGGCTCCCCCATCAAATTTTGGACTTGCCAAGCCTCCAGAATGGCATGAGCCAATTCCTTAAAATACCTGTGTGTATGTATGTATACACAGATACACACATACAGATCTTATTAGTTCTGTTGTTCTGAAGGACCTTGACTAATACAAGGGCTATAATTAACAATTATTCCATGAATGTTTTCTGTATATCTCCTGATGAACATGAGGAAGAGTTACTGGGTACATACTAGGAGTGGAATTCTTAGGCTGTAATGTGTGCCTCTATTCACCTTTATAAGGTAATGTCAAGCTATCTTTCAAAGCTTTTATGCTCATTTCACAGGGAGGCCTGGCGTGCTGTGATTCATGGGGTTGCAAAGAGTCGGACATGACTGAGCGACTGAACTGAACTGAACTGATACTCTTAGCAGCACAGGTGAGTTCCTAGTAATACAAATGCTCAAATTTTTGTCAATATGATTGTGTGTATGTGTGTTAGTTGTTCAGTCAGCCCAACTCTTTGCAACCCCACGGACTTCAGCCCACCAGGCTCCTCTATCCATGGGATTTTCCAGGCAAGAGTACTGGAGTGGGTAGCCATTTCCTTCTCCAGGAGATCTTCTGGACCTAGAGATCGAACCCACGTCTCCTGCACTGCAGGCAAATTCTTTACCCACTGAGCTACCAGGGAAGCCCTTATGGCTCAGCTGATAAAGAATCTGCCTGCAATGCAGGAGACCTAGGTTTGATCCCTGGGTTGGTATGAAATGCTATCTCATTATGTTTGCATTTTATTCTTAAGTGATGAGGTTGAACACATTTTCATGTGTTTATGGACCATTTAAGTTTCTTCTTTTGTAAAAGATTTGGTCAAGTCTCTTGCTTTTTGTCCACTAAGTATTTTGCCATTTTCTTATTGATCTGTAGCAGCTCTTATATATTCTAGGTATTAGATCTCAGCAATATGCTATAAATATCTTATAGTTCTCTCCTTGTCTATGATATCTATTGATGATCAGAAATCCTTAATTTTAATGTAGTTTACATATCACCTTTTTTTCTATGTTTAGCATTTTATGATTTAAGAAATCCTTCTATACTCTGTTGTCTTGAAAATGTTTTCCTATATTATCTTTTAAAGGATTTAATTTTGCCTCTGACTCATTGTTCTTTATTTCTCTCAGGAATTTATTTTGGAGTTAGATATTATTAAAGAGACACTGGAAGGATGTACTGCCTCAGGACACTAGGTGGTTAGGACACACAAAGAGGTATCAGAATGGATGAAAGATATGCTTAAAGCTCCAAAAGATAGAAAGGCACTAAAATAAATGTCTATTATCTCACAATTTTGCCTAGGTTTAGTTATACAACTGTAATTAGAATAATCTGTGACATAATTGGGTAGTGAAAGTATTAGTTCTTCAGTCATGTCTGATTCTTTGCAACCCCATGGACTGAAGCCCACCAGGTTCCTCTGCCCATGGAATTCTCCAGGCAAGAATACTGAAGTGGGTAGCCACTCCCTTCTCCAGGGACTCTTCCAGACCCAGGGATCAAACCTGGGTCTCTCTATTGCAGGCAGATTCTTTACCATCTTAGCTACCAGTGAAGACCGTAATTAGAATAACCTATGATATAATCCCTAAGAAACAAAAAACGCTAACTCAAAAGGGAAGTTCATTTGAACCCAAAATCATTTAAACAATTCCATTTATTTTACTCACAACCTTGGTAAAATAAATTGAAAAGCATAATTTTTAAAAAAATATGCAGAGACAGTTTTATTTCTTCTTTTCCAATCTTTTTTTCCCCCTTGCTTTGCTACCTAGATAGGACCTCCACTACAATTTGAATAGAAGTTGGGAAGGTGGGAACTTCTTGTTCCCAATTTTAGGGGGAAAGCATTCAACGTGTGACTAACAGAAGAACAAACCTGACTAACCTTTGTGCTCTGTTGCCTGTGCTTAGTCATACTGGTTCAGCACCTTTGTGTTACCTTTAGACTGAAACATACACGATAGTCCATTCTTTAGGTCATTCATATAGAGACTAAAATGTTGCATAACAGAGAATAATGTTGTTGAGATGAATACTGTGCCCAGATTTACAAGGACAGCTGCAAGAAAAAAGGTTTGTCACATCTTCTCTAGGGTCTGACCAGCACCAAGAAGTTCTAAACAGCCAGGCATTCCTCTTCCTCTTTTAGTATGAAAAAAAGCCTGAATTCTAACTCAGATGAGATGATTCTCCATAACATTAGTCTATCATCTTCTCAGTCTGCTGGCTTTCCAAATAAAGTTACTATTCCTCTCTCCACTACTTCATCTGTCGATGTACTGGCCTGTCATGCAGAGAGCAGCATGAGCTTGGACTTGATTAGCATGATCATTAAGTGTGGTATCAGCTTAGGTTTTTATGAGATTGAGAAAGCTCCTTCTTATTCCTAGTTTGCTAAAGGATAAGTGTGTGATGCATTTTGACAAATGCTTTTTATTCATATATGGAAATGATCTCTTTTTTTGCCTTCTTTATTCTGTTAATGTGGTTATAGTGATTGACTTTTGAGTCTTAAACCAACCTTGCCTTCTTGGGCTAGATCCTTCTCGAACTGTCTATATTATTCCTGTTACATATTGTTAGAATAAATTAACCATTTTTTCAAGGATTTTGACTCTGTGTTCATGAAAGTATTGGTAGATAAATTTCTTTTCTTGTCTTGTCAGGTTTTAAGATCAGGTATGATTACAAACAAGCAGGAAGATACTCCTACTTTCTCTATTTTACATAAGAACTTTTGTAAGATGAATGTTATTTCTTCAGTGACTACTTGATATTATAGTAGAATTCACCAGTGAACCACCTGAATTAGAGTTCTCTGTTATGGCAAGTTTTTGACAATATATTTAAGTTATTTAATAGATAAAGGACTATTGGTATTTTCTGCTTAATCTGTGTTGACTTTGGTAAATTGTATTTTTCAAGAAATTTACCTACTTTAAGTCATCAGATTTTTTGGTACAGAGTTTTATAATATTATCTTATTACCCTGTAATGTCTGTAGCATTTACAGTGATAACTTATCTTTTATTTTTGATATTAGTGATTTATGTTGCATCTTTTTCTTGATCAGTTTTATAATTTATGAATTTTGTTGATATCTAAAGATTATAAGCTTTTGGCTTTCTTAATTTTTCTCTCTTGTTTTTATGTTTTTAAGTCTTTTCCAAGGTTTTGAAAAACCTTGTGACCTAAGACAAACAGAATGCCAAGATACTTCTCCAGCGAAGATCTAGTTCAGGGTCTGCAACAATAGTAAGCTATGTGCAAGTTCTGCATGACAAGAGAACTCCTTTATAGAGGGGAAAAGAAGTTGGGAGGGTTATAGTAAACAAAGGGCTTTCACTGGCTGAGTCTTTGCCAGGAAATAAGAAGAGTCCTTCTTCTTCATGTTGGGCTCTACTATTGTCCTAGGGCATGAGAACTCTCCATTCTGATATGTTGACTCTGTTTAATTAAGGTTTCCATTTACTAACTTTTTTACAGATTGAGAATACATTTTCTTTACTAATAAAGCCAATATATCAGTAATGTAAATAACTGAGAAGATTTCACCTCTCCTGTTCAGTTTCATGGAAATAGGTAGTCTTAGATCAAATTCCCCAGAAGTAGAATCTAAGATAGGGATTTGGGTGCATGTGGATTATTGAAGAAACATTCTTTGGGAAAACACTTGTAAAGGAAAGAAAGGAGCATAACAGGGAAGCAAAAGAACTGCCAAGCAAGGATCTGGTATTAGATAACATATTCAGTTCAGTTCAGTTCAGTTCAGTCGCTCAGTCGTGTCCGACTCTCCGCGACCCCATGAATCACAGCACGCCAGGCCTCCCTGTCCATCACCAACTCCCGGAGTACACTCAAACTCATGTCCACAGAGTCGGTGATGCCATCCAGCCATCTCATTCTCGGTCGTCCCCTTCTCCTCCCGCCCCCAACCTTTCCCAGCATCAGAGTCTTTTCCAGTGAGTCAACTCGTCGCATGAGGTGGCCAAAGTATTGGAGTTTCAGCTTTAGCATCAGTCCCTCCAATGAACATCCAGGATTGATCTCCTTTAGAATGGACTGGTTGGATCTCCTTGCAGTATAAGGGACTCTCAAGAGTCTTCTCCAACACCACAGTTCAAAAGCACCGATTCTTCGGCGATCAGCTTTCTTCACAGTCCAACTCTCACATCCATACATGACCACGGGAATAACATATAGCCTTGGCCAAATTTACATAGGGGAGGGCTCTGGATATAAACAGCACCACAGACCTGTCATCCTTTTTGGCAATAGGGCTGTTTTTTGACATATCATCTTATTTGACCATTGGTTGGTTATGGGTCATATATGGAAAGGACATAATTTCCTGAGTGCTTTGGTTCCCACTGGTTGATGGAAATTTTCCGGAGAAGGCTAGCTGTAAACTGCTAACAGCCACCTCCCTCAGGAGCTGGGGTTAGGTGCTTCTAGCAAGTAAAGGAGATCTGCAACTGTGCTAGTCAACATACAGTGCTAGTCAAATAAAATAGAATTTTCAGGTGGAGAATATGTATTGAATATTTAATCGCATGCCTTTTAAGCAGTAAAATGTTATTGATAGTGTTTAAAGAACTACTTGAAGAATTACTGTTATTCTAATAGTAATCCTTACTCAGAGGAATAATATTCTCATATATACATAAGGCTTAAAGCAAGAAAGAATAGAATACAAAGTTGATGTATTAGTTAGGAAAGACCGAACCATTATAAAATTTAGACCACAAAATGTAATGGCTCTAAAGGAGTTTCTTTCTCTCAATAATCCAGGTTGAGGTAGGAAGCTGAGAAACTAGCAGAGAAGGCTCTTCCCTATAAGGGCACCCAGGAACTTGAGCCGATTACCACTCTAAACCCTTTAGCATGTGGCTTCTAAGATTATCATGGGCATTGCCATCCAGTGAATTTGCTATATCAGTTATAGACTGCTGCATAGCAAACTCAGAAGCTTAAACCAAAACTATAAGATTGACTATTTCATAGTTTTTTGCAGGTCAGAAATTTGGGAGTGGCTTAGGTGAATGGTTCTGTCTCAAGAACTTTCATGAGTTTACAGTCAGATATCTGTTGTAACTAGTCAACTAGAGCTTTCATTGTGGCTCAGTTAATGTTGGTTGTGGGCAGGTGGCCTCAGCTTCTTGCCACACAGGCCTCTCTCTGCTGCTGCTAAGTCGCTTCAGTCATATCCGACCCTGTGCGACCCCATAGATGGCAGCCCACCAGGCTCCCCTGTCCCTGGGATTCTCCAGGTAAGAACAATGGAGTGGGTTGCCATGTCCTTCTCCAATGCATGAAAGTGAAAAGTGAAAATGAAGTCACTCAGTCATGTCCAACTCTTAGCGACACCACGGACTGCTGCCTACCAGGCTCCTCCATCTATGGGATTTTCCAGGCAAGAGTACTGGAGTAGGGTGCCATTGCCTTCTCCAGGCCTCTCTCTAGGACTGTTTAAATATCCTCATGGTGTGGCAGCTGGCTTCCCTCAGAGAAAGTGATCTAAAAAGGCAAGAAGAAAGTCACAACATCTTTTATGACCTAGACTTGGAAATCACATTCAATCTCTTTTGCAATATATAGGTCAGCTATATTTAGTGGTGGGAGTCCCTGGTAGCTCAGCTGGTAAAGAATCTGCCTGCAATGCAGGAAATCCCGGTTCAATTCCTGGTCAGGAAGATCTGCTGGAGAAGGGATAGGCTACCCACTCCAGTATCCTGGAACCTCCCTTGTGGCTCAGGTGGTAAAGAATCCACCTGCAATGCGGAGACCTGGGTTCAATCTATCCACTCCAGTATTCTGGCATGGAGAATTCCATGGACTATATAGTCCAAGGGGTCACAAAGAGTCGGACATGACTGAGCAACTTTCACTTATATTCGGTGGAGGAAAGGATTACACAGGGACATAAATACCAGGAATCAAGAATCATTGGGGGCTATCTTGGAGATGGACTACAATCTTGGAGAAGCATTGTGGAAGGTATTCACAGGTCAAGACTACTTATATTCTATTTGAGTAAATTTATCAAACATCTGAATAGCAAGAAAAACAAGGACATGCAAAATAGCTGACCAGCCATGTGTCTTTTGTTACAGTGGGAGAAGGGGGAAGGGCAGTATTTAGATGCACATCTGGCAGACTCTACTACAATTTGGAAAATGAATCAGGAAGAAAAAATATTCAAGAGATGAGTAACTAAAATAAAAACAACAAAAGTTGATTTTAGTGAGCAAATTTCCAACTATGTGTATCCATGCCAACATAATGTTTAAAAATTTCTTTCTGATTTCATGAAATTGTTCTTGCCAACAACATCTCAGAGGCAAAAGCTTTGAAATTCCAATAGGTTATCTGAAAAGCCAACATCCTAGTCTGAGCTTTAACAAATGTTTTCAATTTATTTTAAGTTCAGTTCAGTTCAGTTCAGTCGCTCAGTCGTGTCCGACTCTCCGTGACCCCATGAATCACAGCACACCAGGCCTCCCTGTCCATCAGCAAATCCCGGAGTTCACTCAAACTCATTTCCACAGAGTCGGTGATGCCATCCAGCCATCTCATTCTCTGTTGTCCCCTTCTCCTCCCGCCCCCAACCTTTCCCAGCATCAGAGTCTTTTCCAGTGAGTCAACTCGTCGCATGAGGTGGCCAAAGTATTTTAAGTTATTTTAAGTTAAGTAACTGACATTAAAAAAAAGACGTGCAAAAAAGTACTAATGTCTATTAGTGAAACCGAAGACATAAACACAACAGAGAAAATGTAATTTGTCTTCATAATCACTATCTAGAAAACTAGAAACTTAAGAACAAAATCGGAGAAGGCAATGGCAAGCCACTCCAGTACTATTGCCTAGAAAATCCCATGGATGGAGGAGCCTGGTAGGCTGCAGTCCGTGGGATTGCTAAGGGTCAGACACGACTGAGCGACTTCACTTTCACTTTTTACTTTCACACATTGGAGAAGGAAATGGCAACCCACTCCAGTGTTCTTGCCTGGAGAATCCCAGGGACGGGGGAGCCTGGTGGGCTTCCATCTATGGGGTCACACAGAGTCGGACACGACTGAAGTGACTTAGCAGCAGTAGCAGCAAGAACAAAATAGCCCACCCCTTCTTTGAGAATCTCCCTTGAGAAAAATGTTTCCTATGCACTGATTTAGGTCACAGACCAAATAATTCTCATTGCATTTCCTCTGAAAACAGTAAAACTTCAGAGAGAAGACATAAGCATTCAATTAAAAGATATTTTCAATTATTTTTGCTTAATGAGGAAGCGATAACCTTAGTTGTAACATGAACCTCAAGTGTGGCAAATTTTTCTTCCTAATTTGGCTGTCATATTCTGCATCAAGGAATTCTAATTCAAATATTATTGATTTGTCCTAAACATTTAACAGCTCAAAACTAGTTTTTGCTCATATTTCTCTTGAGGATAGGAGAAATTATTTTTAAGATAAGTTTATTTGACTATACTTGGTTGGAACGACAGAAATAGCACTTGTAAAAATTCTATACTCTCTGAATTGTTTCATGCTGCCTTGTTACTGCAATAATTTAAGGAGGATATAGCCTTATTTCAAGGTCTGTTAGTCCTTTAACAATGAAGAATTATGTTAATCAGATGGCAAAATTCTGGCCATGGATTATCATCACTCTGTGACAATTTGGTTTATGATAAAGAATGATGCAAATATAGTAATACATTATATGTGTTCAGTGGAACTTACAAGTTTTAACCCTGAGACTTGGAGCAGTCATAGTAAGAGCAGAACACACACAGGAAAATGAAATTGAGAACCTTGACTCACTCAGTCATTTGCTAGGAAACATTAGGCAAGTCATTTAGTCTCTTTGAGCTCTGGTTTCCTCATTTAAAACAGGAATACTAACAATGTCCTCACCAAGGCATCTGTGGATTAAAGGAAGGAAGACAATGTGAAGGCACTTAGCAAACATTACTCCTTGGAAGGAAAGTTATGACCAGCCTAGATAGCATATTAAAAAGCAGAGACATTACTTTGCCAACCAAGGTCCGTCTAGTTAAGGCTACGGTTTTTCCCGTGGTCATGTATGGATATGAGAGTTGGACGGTGAAGAAAGCTGATCGCCGAAGAATTGATGCTTTTGAATTGTGGTGTTGGAGAAGACTCTTGAGAGTCCCTTGGACTGCAAGCAGGTCCAACCAGTCCATTCTAAAGGAGATCAATCCTGGGTGTTCTTTGGAAGGACTGATGCTAAAGCTGAAACTCCAATACTTTGGCTACCTCATGTGACGAGTTGACTCACTGGAAAAGAGTCTGATGCTAGGAAAGGCTGGGGGCGGGAGGAGAAGGGGACGACAGAGAATGAGATGGTTCGATGGACATGAGTTTGAGTGAACTCCGGGAGTTGGTGATGGACAGGGAGGCCTGGCGTGCTGTGATTCATGGGGTCTCAAAGAGTCGGACACGACTGAGCGACTGAACTTAACTGAACTGAAAGGTTTTGTCTGTAATAGAATTTCAGGAAAGAAAACTCAGAGATGCCAAGTGACGTGCCTAAGATCATATATTCAAGGACATTTTCTAGTGTAATTACCACTACATTATGTTTACCCCAAAGCCTCTTGCAAGGGGTCTATATATCAGTTAGTTGTAACATGATGACTACAGGACCTAACTGGTTTTATATATAAAACCAGAGTTTCTGTTTTTGTCAGCAGGTCAAGGTGGGGTCTGATCATTCGCATTTCCAACAGTTCTTAGGGTATTAATTTTGCTGGTTGATTTGCTGAGAGGTACCCAGAAAATCTTTTCAACTGGTCAAAATAGCTCAGGGAAAAGAGATGAAGTGTGATTCTCTCAACAAAGTCTAGTAAGCTCAAAGTACACACATTTACAATTGAGAGTGAGAGAGATGGCAATAAGGAAGCATAGAAAGCATGGTAGACCCGTTTCAAAAACAATTATACCTTGGCAAGTAGAGCAGACAAGAGTCAAACAGGTTAAAAACTCTACTAAATTTTTAGGAGAGCTGTGTTTGAGTCACCTACCTAGACTAAAAGAGACTGTAATTTTTTTGAGATTTAAAACAACGCTTGGGCTTCTCATTGTCCACCATCAGAAACTGGGGTGAGAAAATTGCTCAGTCCTGAAAGAGGCATATTCCTCAACATCTGTTTCAGATTCAGCCAAAGAGGAAAATGAAAAAGAAAGACTCTTCCAAAAGGCATAGCCAGGGGCCACAAAGAACAGTGAGCAAAAGAAGTGTCTCAAAATCGAGGTGTAATTAGATAACATTCATTAAGGAAAGTGGCCCTCAAAAATTCTCCCCAGCAGGATTTCAGAATTCCTGCAGATCCCTATTTGCTGTGTATTTGCATTTTTCCCAAGGAGAGTATTTATTACAATTATCTTGTTTTCCTATGCTACCATTATAATATATATATATTACATTTTACAGGTACAGGTAGAAGTAGCATCATGATTTGAAACTACCACATCTTAACTCAAAGGTCTCAGATTGTGTACTTCATGCCATAATTGTATGGGATTTTGAGGTTTTCTTCCTTAGGGAGTGGGTGAGTATATTTTGCATGTCATAAATAGAGTGAATTAAATATTTGGTGACCAAAAAGGGATTAGCCGTTAGGGTAGTTCTAAACATTCTGGTTCATCCTCCAGAGATATGATAGGATTGTACTTCCATATCCTTTGGCATTAGATATCGATAGGTAATTTACATTGGCCAGTGAATTGTGGATAAAAATGGTATTTCTTACTTCCAGGGAAATCCTTTGAGAGCTAGTGCATTATTCACATTTCTCTTCTCTCCTATTGTAGTGATCACAGAAACACATGTTGCAATTTGGTCCCTGAGTCACCATAATGCAGAGACCCTCTTGCTGACGGGATTCAGCAGGTAGAGTGAGGAAGCCATAAATATTTGATGTGATCAAGCTTCTGAGATAAAGGGTTGCTGGTTACTATAACAAAAGGCAGCACAAAACACTCTAACTCATTGAGACCACTTCCTGCACAAAGGAACTTCACAGGTAAGATCAATTTCAACCAACCTAGATTCAGGGTTTTTTTTCCCTTAACTAACCTAATAATGGAGAAGGCAATGGCAAGCCACTCCAGTACTCTTGCCTAGAAAATCCCATGACGGAGGAGCCTGGTAGGCTGCAGTCCATGGGGTCGCGAAGAGTCGGACAAGACTGAGCGACTTCACTTTCACTTTTCACTTTCATGCATTGGAGAAGGACATGGCAACCCGCTCCGGTGTTCTTGCCTGGAGAATCCCAGGGACGGGGGAGCCTGGTGGGCTGCCGTCTGTGGGGTCGCCAAGAGTCGGACACGACTGAAGTGACTTAGCAGCAGCAGCAGCAACCTAATAAATTGTATTTCCAAATAGCAGGTGAAACTGTTTGCCAAAAAATTCTGTCATTGATAGAACCAACAAACTAATCTCCAACATCTATGTTCAGCCATTTCATTATAGACTTTGGCTACAACCTGTGCCATATAGCGTGAAATAAAGGGCAATTATCTGGTGAATTTTATCAGGTTAGATGACTAATATGGATAATCAGACTTTAAACAACATTTTCCCACAATGCCGTGAAATTTTGTTCTCCCTTGAGTTACCCCAAGATAGAAGCTGCGATTTTTACTGTATTTTACCTTTCTAGGAAAAGTTGATAGGAACAAATAACTGGTGTTAAGGAGGGAGTGAATCTCCAACAGAATTTTATAAAGATAAAGGATGTTCTCATTTCAGTAATTTTATATATATGGGTATATATATTGTTACATTTCCATATAATTTTTAACATTATTATTTTTAAAGCGATTGTTACATTTGTGTTTTCAATTTGTGTACAACCATGTACACATTCTCAGATAGGAATTAAACTAATTAAGGAGAGACTGCAACAATTAAAGGAAGAGCTTTTTTTTTCTTCTTTGTAGAATGAAATCATAAGCAAAACTCATCAGCCCAGCATCATTTAATTGACAAGAGTTTTCATAAAGAGTCTAGGAGTCTAGTTCAGCACAAGAGGCCTCACATAGAGGCCACAAATGACCCCTGTGTTTCAGAAAAGCAGAGTGGAAGAAAAATACTGCAGTCATGAGGGCCTTAACAAAAGTTTACTCTTTGCCCTGTCAAAAAAAAAAAAAAAAGACTACTTAGCTTGTGATTTGTGGGTTTCAGGGTAAGCAAAAGAGTTTTGTAACTCTGGAGAAACTTTTAGCTTCTTAAAGCGAAACCATGAGTAGGCAGAGGGTATGCTGGAGAAGGAAATGGCAACCCACTCCAGTATTGTTGCCTGGAGAATCCCATGGACAGAGGATCCTGGTGGGTTACAGTCCATGGGGTCGCAAAGAGTCGGACACGACTGAGCTACTAACACAACAATAATGCTATGAATACAGGGTGGAGTGACCATAAAGCTAATGAAGCATGCATTTCAGGACTCCTCCCTTGCACAGGCCTCCTCCAAGGTCCTAGGAAGGGATGCAACAATTCTGTATTTATAATTTTTTAAAGCAGTGCCCCCTATATCACATAAGCTTCAGCCCCTGAACTTACATCAGTTTCTATACGGAGGTAGCAGGCTGACTGGAAAGCACTGTCACATCTTCAGGTGTTGTGGGTCAGGTGCAGGACACTCACAAATAGGAAATTAATCCTTCCCCGAGGAAAGGAGGCGTGAGAGTGGTACCAGCTACAAAATTTCAGGGCCTGGGACAAAATGAAAATGCAGGGCCAGGAAACATATTTTGTTAAAGGGACTAAAATATAAATCTTTCTCCCTTCCTTCCACTTTCTCTCTCTCGACATGTCACAGAGTTTTAAAGTTGGTATTTAATGTAGTGCTGTCTCAGGCATGGGGATCCTTGTGCAGTGAATGTAGAATTTTTCACACAGTGTAGAGGTGACCCCTGTTACCCACTAACTGCTGGGTGCTACCCTGGTCTCCTGTATCACAGGCAAATTCTTTACCGTTTGAGCTACAGGGAAGTCCTATTTTGATCATTAAACTCTGCTATTTAAAGACTTTAATCTCACTGTCAATTGAAATCTCATTTCCCTGTCTCCCAAGGCAGAACTGAGCTGAGACCCTGATTATTAGGGAGCCTGGTTCTGAGATGTCTCCTTCCCTCTTCCAAATTGAACTTTGCAGTGTTGGGCAGGACAGGCAAGTGAATGGGATAAAGATATCTTCCTCTTTTGACAGATTGTTGCTTCTCTCCGGTTAACCTTGTTGTTCTGAAGATGCCTTCTGTGTGACAGTCCAATTCTGCCCTCCTTGTAGGGTGCATGTGTGAATTCTTCCGAGGTAAGGCCTGCCCACTGCAGGAATCCCTGAAGTAGGAGGTGACACCCCCACTTTATGATTCCACAGCTTTCCACCTGGCCCCTCAATGCTTTATCTCACAGCCTCTTAATACTATGCTTGTTACTGGCCTTTCCTGCTCCTCCTCTGCCCTCTCGGTTTGGGGTGGGAGGGGAAGATTCCCTCTTCTCCCCCAAGGGAGGATGACTCACAAGCCTGAAATTCTTCCTCCTTCTAGTCTTCCTAATACGTAGTCCAAGTGTGGGATGAGTGGATGAAGTAATGATCCAGGAGAAATCAGTTGGTTTGGTCTGCTTTAGGAATCTTGGAAAAGGCATGTTGTTGCCATTGTTGATCGTTGTCTTACAATGTATGGTATAAATTCATTTTGCTTTGGGCTAGGTCCTAGCTACTAATTCCTGGACAGTAATAATCTTTTTAAAAACACACACATTGGTTCCAGAAGTCAAATGTAATATGTCAAAACTTACCCAATTATTCATGTTAAATAAGCTCAATGTTTGTATGTCAATTATACCTCAATAAAGCTGTTATAAAAAACCAAAAAAAGACACACACATCAAATAAATAAAAGTGAAAGTATTAGCCTGGTTCTTCAGGACCATCGCAAGATCACCACCACTTTCTGGCCAAGGTTTAGGGCAGGCTTGAGGTTAAAGTTGCTTTGTTTTGCTGTCGTTGTTTAGTTGCTAAGCCATGTCTGATTCTTTTGCGACCCCATGCCTGTGAATGGGAGTGTTATGAACCCAATCAGGGCAATCAGCCCAGAGCTAAACCACTAAGTCTTGACAGAGAAGAGAGGCTGGTGTGGACATCAGAATCTTCAGAGAACAGAGATTTGGTGAATGAAGGAAGGGGGATGGGGAGGAGGATGGACGATTTTTTTCTATAGGGAATTTTCCATGGTCCTCAGCCCACTTATGTGACCAGGATAAATGAATTAAAAGCAGACAGCCTGAAGATTTGACATGAAAATGATATCTCCACATTGAGAATGGTGAGAAAGAAAGCATTAATTACCCTTTTCAAATTATAGCCAATAAATTAGTCATTCCTGGTTTGAGTCATGCTGTACTATAGAAGAGCCACATAAAACAGTGAAAATAGTGTATAATTGTGTGACGCCTCATTCATTTATCAAAAAACATTTGATGAGTTTCTTTGATGTGCTAGACCTATTATATATTCTGAGGATAAGGCAGTGACCGTGACAATGACTCTTGATGCCCTGAAGCTCAGGCGTCAAGCCTTTGATGCCTTGGTCTTCTGATATAGCTTTCTATATTTGAAACATGATAATCTACATAATTAATGTGATTATTTGACCATAAATTTTGGGTAGGTGTATGCTTTATTCATGCCTATATTCCTAGCACCTAATACCTTGACTGACACACAGAAAGTTCTCCAAAATTATTTATTGACTAAGTGAATTTATTCACAGTGAGAACAGTATAGCTGTTGAAATTCATCAAAAACACACATATTGTTAATTTGGTGTGACTAAAACTTCATGGAACCAAAATCTATCTCATATATTCTGAAGTATGACACCGAAAATGTATTTTGACTAATGAAATTATGTAGAAAAACATTCTTATAAAGGATATATTCAGAGATCAGTCAGGAGTTACTTTTGTTTGCTTCCCTTATGGCTGCTCCTCTATGCCAACAATTTGCTGCTATAAGTTGTTTTTTAAAATGGAATCTTTTTAGTAGATTAAATCCAGCTGGCTTCAAGTGCTATAGGGGACAATGTGATGGTGGGGGGCAGAGGGGCATAAATGGCCACATCTCCAGGGAATTCTATGACCTCAGTGATGACTGACTAAAATTCTTTCCTTATGTGAGAAAATCTATGTTCCTGAGAATTATTGTTATTTTTTATTGAGGTAAAAAAAAATTTTATTTATATAAAATTCATAAAACATAAACCTCTACCAAGTTCCAAAACATTTTCATCATCCCAAAAGGAAACCCCATACATATTAAGACTCACTGAGAATTTTTTAATTTTTGGCTCCACATAAAACTAATCCTATCATCTCCATAACAGAGGAATAACATGAAAATTATTTTCCTCCCAAAAGTATAAAAATAGTTATAAATAATAGGGTTTTTAGGGCTAGCCAGGGGCCAACGTGTGATTCCAAGAGTGATGACTTCCTGACCTCTGGGTGATCCTAGAACACCAAAATGTCAACTGGGTTTTGAAGAATATTTAAGATTTTCAGACTTAAGTGATTTTGAATTATCAGGAACCAGGTAATCAGCAGATTTGGCAAGTAGTTAAAAAGAAAGTGTGGATTCAAAGATTACAAATGGATTGGGAGGTGAAGAAAGCTGCAAACACTACACTAACAGCCTCCAGAAATGGCCTCTTTACAATGCTGACTGTGCTGATGGAGAATATGTACTAGGGAAGGGACGCAGGTGTTTGGGGGAAGGACCAAGAGACCTCTTGGAGAGAAAATCTGACCTAATAAAAGAGCCTGGAGGAAAAGTTTGGGCCAGAAACAAAGGCTGAGTCACCAAAAGGGCATGGTTTCTCTGATTCCAGTACTATATTTGTCATTCAGATTCCTCTTCTAACCCATATTTCTCTTGGGGCTCATGTTGGGGTGGGGTAGGGTGGGGGACATGGTGAGTAAAAAAATGGAAAATTGAAAGAGTTGCTTAGCTAAAAAGGAGGAGTCCTGAATTAGACTAAGGCGTCAAGAAAATATGCATGGGAAGAGCAAAATGCTGGGCATTTATTAGACAAGGAGGATACAATGATATTATAAAGAAGATAGGCAAATCCCTGTCCAAAAGAAGTTTATAGTCTGGAGGTAGATATTTAAAATAAGACTATATAAATCCCAATTACTGAACAGGAAAGACAGTGCATTTAGGAAGGAAATGGAAGGCTTTCCTGAGGAAACAACATTTCAGCTGAAACCTGAAGATTAAGGAGTTGGGAAGGGTGTGTAAGCGTTTTCTGAGGTGGGAAAAGAGTGGGTTTGAGGCCAGTGGGGCCAAATACAGGAGCTGGAGGGAAAAGCAGAAGGATACAGTTTATGAAGGAGAATATTCTGCTGGCAAACACACCCGGCCCCAGAGAGAGCAGAGAATCCTTCCCTATTGTAAGACTGTGGGGTGTGACCTGAACTAGGCCCTCAAAGGGTTTGGTAAAAGGATTTGTCAGGTGTCCCGTATCTCCTCCAAAAATGTTCAGTTCAGTTCAGTTCAGTCGCTCAGTCGTGTCCGACTCTCCGCGACCCCATGAATCACAGCACGCCAGGCCTCCCTGTCCATCACCAACTCCCGGAGTACACTCAAACTCATGTCCACAGAGTCGGTGATGCCATCCAGCCATCTCATTCTCCGTCGTCCCCTTCTCCTCCCGCCCCCAACCTTTCCCAGCATCAGAGTCTTTTCCAGTGAGTCAACTCGTCGCATGAGGTGGCCAAAGTATTGCAGTTTCAGCTTTAGCATCAGTCCCTCCAATGAACATCCAGGATTGATCTCCTTCAGAATGGACTGGGCCATTAATTTGGCCATATCACATGTCTCAGGCTTCTATGTATTAATAACATTATTCCAAAGATGTGGATTCAATCTCTCCAAGAAAGTCCAAGATTATTCTAGAATCTGGATCAAGTCTCATACCAGGAGTCAAAACTAAGGCATGTGGTACTGGCAGGGCCAGTGTCCTTCCAGGTTAACACTTCTGGCTCAAATTGGGGGCACACGTGTTCATATATCTGCCTGAGAAAACCCCCACAGTATTAACTCCTCTCTGGCAGGAAGGGTGTGGCCATGTTTGTGCTTTTTCAACCATCACTCCTTCAGCAGTAATGAGCAGCCTAATACAGTAATTTTGAGATGTAGACACACCACCATCATTATCAGGATCACTAGTGGAGAGTGTGTGTGTACTCGGTCATGTCCAACTTTCTGGAACCCAATGGACTGTAGTCTGCCAGACTCTTCTGTCCATGGGACTTTCCAGGCAAGAATATTGGAGTGGGTTGTCATCTCCTTCTCCAGGGGATCTTCCCGACCCAGGGATCAAACCTGCGTCTCCTGCATTAACAAGTGGATTCTTTACCACTGTGCCACCTGGGAATCCCAATAAGCAGCCTGGAGAGTCACAAATCTCTGTTACATCAGGGCCACTGTGAGTGGGGATGAAACCCTCACCCATCCTTTGCTGTAGGAGGCCAGGAGAGTTGTCCTTCTGGTACAGTATCCAGGCACCTGGCACAGTGCATGCTGCATGGCAGGGAGTCAATCAATACCTATGTACTGAATGAGTGGAGGCTCAGCCATAGTAGTTCTGCCAAAGCAATTCCCGGCTAACCTAGATTAGTATTCTCTGCTCTTGGAGACATGAGAAACCAGTAGTTACTGCAGCAGTTCTCATCCTTGCCTGCATATCATGGAAATAATTTAAATTGCATAGATAATTTTATTTTGGAAATTTTTAAAAAGAATATTTAAAAAGAAATGTAAATATTTCCCTGGAGGTCTAGGGTTTAAAACTCTGCACTCTCAATGCAGGGGTCTTGGGTTTAAGCTAACCTGGTCAGGTAACTAGATCCCACATGCTCCAATTAAGAGTTCCTGTGTGCTGCAACCAAGACCTGGTGTAGCCAAATAAATAAATAAAATTTTTATTAAAAAATAAATTAGGGTGGAAGTTCAGTTCAGTTCAGTTCAGTCGCTCAGTCGTGTCCGACTCTCCGTGACCCCATGAATCACAGCACGCCAGGGTGGAAGTAAATATGCCCAAATATTAACTTTCTGATAGTAAGCTATATCCACAGTTGTTTCTTACTATGCTGCACTTCTGTATACCAAGGTAGGAATGTTAAAGAAAAACAAGAGCTTTAGTGAAGCATAATTGGCATACAAGAAACTGCATATGTTTAAAATGTCAACATTAGGTTTTAACATATGAATACACCTGTGAAACCATCACCATAGTCACCTCTTGAGAAATCTGTATGTAGGTCAGGAAGCAACAGTTAGAACTGGACATGGCAAAACAGACTGGTTCCAAATAGGGAAAGGAGTACATTAAGCCTGTATATTGTCACCCTGCTTATTTAACTTATATGCAGGGTACATCATGAGAAATGCTGGACTGGATGAAGCACAAGCTGGAATCAAGATTGCCGGGAGAAATATCAATAACCTCAGATATGCAAATGACACCACCCTTACGAAAGAAAGTGAAGAAGAACTGAAAAGCCTCTTGATGAAAATGAAAGAGGAGAGTGAAAATGTTGGCTGAAAACACAACATTCAGAAAACTAAGATCATGGCAACTGGCCCCATCACTTCATGGGAAATAGATGGGGAAACAGTGGAAACAGTGACAGACTTTATTTTTTGGGCTCCAAAATCACTGCAGATGGTGATTGCAGACATGCAAGTAAAAGACGTTTGCTCCTTGGAAGAAAAGTTATGACAAACCTAGGCAGCATATTAAAAAGCAGAGACATTACTTTGCCAAAAAGGTCCATCTAATCAAAGCTATGGTTTTTCCAGTAGTCCTGTATGGATGTGAGAGTTGGACTATAAAGAAAGCTGAGCGCCGAAGAATTGATGCTTTTGAACTGTGGTGCTGGAGAAGACTCTTGAGAGTCCCTTGGACTACAAGGAGATCCAACCAGTCCATCCTTAAGGAAATCAGTCCTGAATATTCATTGGAAGGACTGTTGCTGAAGCTAAAACTCCAATACTTTGGCCACCTGATGCGAAGAACTGACTCATTTGAAAAGATCCTAATGCTGGGAAAGATTGAAGGCAGGAGGAGAAGGGGATGACAGAGGATGAGATGGTTGGATGGCATCACCGACTCAATGGACATGAGTCTGAGTAAACTCCAGGAGTTGGCAATGGACAGGGAGACCTGGCATGCCGCAGTCCGTGGGGTTGCAGAGTCGGACATAACTGAGTGACTGAACTGAAACACCTTCCCCCCAAAGTTTCCTTGTGTGCCTTTGTGATACTAACTAACTATCCTTTGTCCCACCTCCACTCCATCCCCAGACAACAAGTAATGTTTGCTCTCACTATATATTACTATGGTCTCTCCAGAATTCTATTTAAATGGGATGATAAAGTATGTATTTTTCTGCCTGGATTTTTTCACTCGACATAATTATTTTGAAATTCATTACTATTGTTTCTATCATTAGTTCATTCTTTTTATTGCTGAGTATTATTGTGTTGTACATACATGTAACACATTTATCCATTCACCTGTTGATGGACATTTGGGTTGTTTCTAATTTTTAATTACTACAAATAAAGCTGCTATAAACATTTATATTCAAGCCTTTGTGTGGATGTATGTTTTCATTTACCTCAGGTTAATATCCAGGAGTTGAGTGTACATATGTAGGTAGGTACATGGCTTAACTTTTTAAGAAGTTGCCAAACTGTTTTCCAAAATGGCTGCAACATTTTGCATTCTCACCAGCACTGTTATGTGCGTCCTAGTTTTCCTATATCCTCTCCAGCTTTTGTTATGGTTGTGGTGGTTTAGTTGCTAAGTAGTGTCAAACTCTTGCAACTGCATGGACTGTAGCCTGCCAGGCTCCCATGTCCATGGGATTCTCCAGGCAAGAATACTGGAGTGGGTTGCCATTTCCTTCTCCAAGTTTTTGTATTTTAAACAGTCTAGTGGACATATAGGCATATCACTGTGGTTTTAATTTGCATTTCCCAAAAGATAAATGATTTTGAGAATATTTCATGTGTTTATTTTCCATCTGAATATCTTCCTTGGTGAAATGTCTGTTCATATCTTTTGTCCATATTTTTGTGTGTGCATTCTTATTGAGTTTCAAGAGTTATGTATTTTGTATACAAGTCCTTTATCTGATATGTGATTTGTAAATATTTTCTCCCAATCTGTGGCTTGTCTTTTCATTCTCTTCACAGTATCTTTTGAAGAGCAGTTTTTAATTTCATGAAGTCAAATTTATCAAAAATTTAAAATGAATAATCCTTTTGGTTGTGACATCTAAGGAATCTTTGCCTAACCCAAAGTTATTATGATTTTTTTTCTAATCTTACTTATAAAAGTTTCATAGTTTTATGTTTTATAGTTTGGACTATGATCCATTTTGAGTTATTGTTTTACAGGGTAAGAGATATGAAGTTCATTTTTTTTTGCATATAAATATTCCATTGTTCCAGCACAATTAAAAAAAAACAACAACTATAATTCCTTCACTTATATCTTTGTTGAAAATCAATGGACCATATATGTGTATATTTCTGAAGTCTCTGTTCTATTCCATTGAATTATTTGACTATTCTGACACCAACATCTTTGAGTCTTAAAGTTATATTGTGTAGTCTCCAACTTTGTTCTTTTTTTTTCAAAATTGTTTTGGCTATTCTAGACTCTCTGAATTTCCTTACAAATTTTGAAATCAATTCGTCAATTTCTAAATTAAATGTCTGCTAAGATTTTGATGGAGGTTGCATTTGAATCTATAGAGCAAATTAGACAGAAATGACATCTTTAAAATACTAAGTCTTCAATCACTTGGGTGTTTAAAAAATACTGATGCCTGGCTACTCCAGATCAACTGAATCAAAAATCTCTGGGGGTGGGATATGGGTATCATTATTTTCTGAGAAATTCCTCAGTTGATTTTAATGTGCAGCTAGGGTGGCAAATACTAGGCCCTGGCCTCTCTCTTTATGGGGTTCTGCCGGTTTAGTCCTCTGAAAGGAGAATAAGCCATGTTGATTAACACAAGGAATTACGAAAGGAACCAGTGATGCTGAGCTTCAGAGAAAAACTTTCAAGGATACGTGGACTTGAAGGACTATCATATAGCTGAGGCATTAGTTGTTTCTAATCCAACAGACAGAAACTTTAGGGAATCAGGTATCACTGCAGCCCAAGGAAGTGCTTTCAAACAGTCAGTGATGTCCTCAGAAACAATGGACTTTCTGGGAGAGGTGACTGTGGCAGTCCTATGGGCTAAATAACCCTTTAGTGGGACTCATTGATTCAACATTTGCCATGCCCCTACTACTTACTAACAGAAAAGTTGCAGAGGTTTTTTCAGCAACAGAAAAATTTTTGGAAGAATGGTTTAGTTAACCACTGTGAATTTCTGATTTTATGAAACATTTAATGATTTTCATGAATTTTTCATGAAACGGCTATTAGTATAGTCTTTACCATAATTCGTATCTCTAAATTTTTTGGGAAAAGAAATGTTACTTATGGGTAACTAGTTCTGTGTAAGGGATTAGAATACACAGGGGCACATAGAATTATGTGGGAGAAACAGTAGAAATGCTAATAATGGGAAAATCTTAGGCTTCCCTCGGGGTCCAGGGGTTAAGAATCTGCCTGCCAATGCAGGGGACATGGATTCAATCCCTGGTCTGGGAGGATCCCACATGTCATGGGCCAACTAAGCCCCTGCACCACAACTTCTAAGCCTGCATGCTGCAACTACTGAAGCCCACATGTATAGAGCCCATGCTCCACAAAAAGAGAAGCCCCACAAGGAGAAGCCCATGCACCAAAAGGAAGAGTAGCCCCTGGTTGCCACAGCTAGAGAAAGTATGCAAGCAGCAATGACGACCCAGAGCAACCACAAATAAATAAATAATAATAAAAATAATGGAGCAATCTTATTGGGAAAAGAAAGCTCAGAATCATGCAGCTTCTGAAGGCTGTATCTACTGTGTTGATTGCAAGAGAAGGGCAAATGATATTGTGCTGTAAAGTTTATATGGAGATAAAATAGCAGCTAAAATGTCTGACAGATTTAAAAATATAATTAGTTTTTTAAGTGCACATGAAATGATGGCCATTCATCATATCCATCATATATTGGACCACAGAGTCAAAAAAATGCAAATGATCGAAATCATATATGCATGTTCTCTAATTACAGTGGAATTAAGCTAAGAAATCAATAATAAAATAATTAGAAAATTGCTAATTATTTGGAAATTAAGTAATACACTTCTAAATAACTTATGGATCTAAGAAGAGACCATATTTAAAATTGGGAACTATTTTGAACTAAAAGAAATATTTTTTTCATATTATTAAAGTAAAGGTCGTTAAGAGAGAGATAACAAGAAAAACTTCCTAAGACTTCCATTTCTTAAAAAATAATAATCAGCCTGAGGCTCAAGAGGGAGGGGATATAGGTATCCCTATGGCTGATCCTTGCTGATCTATGGCAGAAACCAATACAATATTGTCATTATCCTTCAATTAAAAATAAAGAAAGAAAATAATAAAAAAAAATAAATAAAAAAATAAAGTACAACATATTAAAAATAAGATACAACTTAAGCTGTGTTCAGAGGCATATTTGTAGCCTTAAATGCATATACTAGAAAAGAAGAAAGGCTGAAAATCATTGTAAGAGTTAGGGAAATAATACCAACTTAGACCTAAAGGCAGTGTTAGAGTGAATCAAATGAAATTATCTGTATTCAACAATTTTTTACTTTTACAAACAGTAATTTCATTTTGTTCAACCTAAAAGAAGGAAGGAAATAATAAAAATGGAACTTAATTTATAGTGAAACAGCAAGCAAAGTTATAATGGTGAGAATCAAAACTAAAGTTGGTTCTTTATGAAGATTAATATTGGATGTTACTGAGTTCAAAGGTCCTTAGTTCATAAAGTTCTAAATTATTTTCCTCCTCCCCCCACCTCTCCTCATTATCATATATTATTTTCCTTTTCATTTCTCATTCTCTTACAATTATATAGTAAAGTTTTCCAATGGTTACATGACACATAGTATTGCAACAGATTAAAAGTAAAAGTACATAAGAGAAACCAGCTCTCTTCTACTAAATCTGACATTAAGAGAGATTTGAAATGTGAAACAATGCAATTCTTGTCAATCAATTTTTGTTATAAAATATTGCTATTTTAATTTAAACAAATATTTTTTTACAAAATGGTGTTACTTGTTTAAATGTAATTGGTTTTTAATGAATTAATAAATATTTTTAAATGGTCACAATTTATTTCTAATATGATAAATATTGATACATACAGATTACACAAAAGTTCTTTAAGGTCTTCAAAATTTTTAAGAGTGTAAAGATGTCTGAAAATCACTGGACTAATAAAATTGATTTACCTCTGATGAGGTTGGTCAAGAAAAAAGTAAAAAAGAAGGCATGAATCTCAAAAATAAGAAATAAAAAAGAGGTATCACTATGTGTCCTACAGACATTTAAAAGATAATACTACAAACACTTTTACACTAATTCATTTGAAATTTTAATGAATTGGCAAATTTCTAGAAAATATAACTCACTAAAATTGATGTAAAAAGAAGTGGATTCATGTCAATGTGTGGCAAAACCAATACAACAGTGTAAAGTAATTAGCCTCCAATTAAAATAAATGAATTAAAAATTTAAAAAAAGAAGTGGAAAGTATGAACAGTTCTATATTTACTTAAACATTTTATCTCTAATTAAAAACCTTCCTCTAGTAATATACGAAATCCTATCTAAACCTGATGACTTTGCTGGTGAATTTTACTAAACAATTAAAGAAGAAACAATACTAATCAGTTAAGTCTTCAAGAGAATAGAATAAGAAGGAACACTTGCCAACTTATTTAAAGAGATTGACATACTTTGGTGCTAAAACCTCATGGGGACAATACAAGAAAGGAATATCACAGGCCAATCTCTTTCATGACAGATGCAAAATTCCTAAACAAAGTATTAGCAAATTTAATCCAGTGATTCATAATAGGAGAATACATTACAACCAGGTTGAGTTTAATCCAAGAATCTAATGTTGATTTAATATTTGAAAATTAATGTAATTTATGACATCAATGGAATAATGGATATCCATTATGTGGTCAATTCAACTGATGCAGAAAAAGCATGAATGATTTTAAAAGTTCAACAATTACTCATAATATGAAAATAAAACAACTCTTAAAATTAGATATAGAAGTGAATTTCATTAACTTGATAAAGGATAGTTGCTGCTGCTGCTGCTAAGTCACTTCAGTCGTGTCCGACTCTGTGTGACCCCATAGTCGGCAGCCCACCAGGCTCCCCCGTCCCTGGGATTCTCCAGGCAAAAACACTGGAGTGGGTTGCCATTTCCTTCTCCAATGTGTGAAAGTGAAAAGTGAAAGTGAAGTCACTAGGTCATGTCTGACTCGTAGCGACCCCATGGACTGCAGCCTACCAGGCTCCTCCGTCCATGGGATTTTCTAGGCAAGAGTACTGGAGTGTCTTGCCATTGCCTTCTCCGAAAGGATAGTTACAAAATACTTATTGCAAACATCATACTTAATTTGAGATACTGAAAGCTTTTCCCTCAGATTGAGGATGTGACAAGGATGCTCACTGTCACCACCATGATTCATTATTCTGAAGTCAGAGCAGTAAGTCAAGAAAAATATATATAACAGGCATAAGTATTAGAAAATAAAGGGAAAATGAGAAGACTATCACATTGTTCAAAGATAATATGATACATATATATAAAATTCAAAAGAATCTTCAGAGAAATAATTAGCATTGCATTTCTTTACATAATTTCACTGCTGCATATGTATCCAGTAAAATGTATACATGGGTGCACCAAAAGACATTTATAGTATTTAATAGCAGCATTATCTGCAATAATTGGAAAAAATTCAAATGCCCATCAAGAGCAAAATGAAAAAATAAGTTGAGATATATTCATAAAATAGAATACTATATGGCAATACAGGGAAACAAACCAATGACAGATGCAATAACATGGAGAATCTCACAAGCATTATGCTAAATGAAAGAAGCCAGGAGCAAGAAGTATATGTTGTATGATAACATTTACATGACTCTCAGAAAAGGCAAAACTAACTTATTGCATTAGAAGAGTAATTCCATTTAGAAAGCAGGGAAAGGAACGAGGAAGGGTACAAAGTAGAGATTTCTTAGGTGCTGAAGGTGCTTTATTTCTTGATTTAAGTGGAGATGACATGAATACATTCTCTGTGTAAAAATTCATCAAGAATTTTGAGCAGTTAAGATTTTTCTACTTTTCCATATGTATGAATTTCAATAAAATAATTCATAAAGGTATTTGTACAAGATATTGAAGAAGAGAGATTTTTTCACACATACAGGCAAATGAATGACTATTGAATAAGAAGGCTTAGAGAAATTTCAGGACTGACACAAAAATATTTTTGAGATAAATCAAACTGTGCCAAAAGAATGATCATAATATAATTATGCAATTTGGCTCAACATTATTATGGGAGAGAAAAAAATGTAAAAATCAAATCATTTTGTTTTGGTGTTGGAAATTTTTATTAAAATGTGAGCATTGTTGAAGGATAAATTGGGAGATTGGGGTTGGCATATACACACTGCTATACATAAAATAAATAACTAATAAGGACCTACTATATAGCACAGGAAACTCTACTCAATACTCTGTAATGGCCTTAAAACAGAGACTTACAGTTGTGGAGAACAAACTTATGATTGCCAGGGGGAGGGATGCAGGGAAGGAATAGTTGGGGAGTTTGGGATGGACATGCTCACAATGCTCTGTTAAAATGGATAGTGGACAAAGACCTACTTGTAGCTTATGGAGCTCTGCTTAATGTTGCGTGGGCCCGGATGGGAGGGATGTTCGGAGGAGAATGGATGTATGTGTACCTATGGCCGGGTCTCTTTCTTTTCTGTTCATCTGAAACTGTCACAACATTATTTGTTAATTGGCTATACCATAGTGAAAGTTGCTCAGTCGTGTCTGACTCTTTGCGACCCCATGGGCTGGTCCGTTGAATTCTCCAGGCCAGAAAACTGGAGTGGATAGCCTTTCCCTTCTCCAGGGGATCTTCCCAACCCAGGGATTGAAACCAGGTCTCCTGCACTATAGGCAGATTCTTTACCAGCTGAGCCACAAGGGAAGCCCTAAAAAGGGGACACTGTGGCTGCATGGGCCGGGAAAGGAACACTGGCCTCCCACGTGGCAGGTGAGGATTCTACCACTGAACCACCCACTCCAATATAAAATAAAAAGCTTAGAAAAATACTCTGTAATGGTCTATATGGGAAAACAATCTATAAAAAGTGGACATATGTATATTTATAACTGATTCACTTTGCTGTACAGCAGAAACTAGTTCAACATGTAAATCAAAAATACTACAATTAGGTTTTTTATGTTCATATCTTTTTTTTAAATTTTAAATTTATTTATTTTTTAATTGAAGGATAATTGCTTTACAGAATTGTGTTGATTTCAGCCAAACATCAACATGAATCAACCATAGGTCCCCTCCATCTTAAACCTCCCTCCCACCTCTCTCCCCATCTCACCCCTCTAGGTTGTTACATAGCCCCAGTTTGAGTTCCATGAGTCATATAGCAAATTCCCATTCGCTATTTAACACACGATAATGTAAGTTTCCATGTTACTCTCTTCATACATACCACCTTCTCCTTCCTCCCCGCCCCCCCATATCCATAAGTCTGTTCTCTATGTCTGTTCACCCATCTCCATAGATGCCCTGCAAATAATTTCATGAGTACCATCTTTCTATATTCCATTTATAGTGTATATTTTTCTCTTTCTGACTTACTTCACTTTGTATAATAGACTCTAGGTTTATCCATCTTGTTAGAACTGACTCAAATGTGTTCTTTTTTGTGGCTGAGTAATATTTCATTGTATGTATGTATCACAGTTTCTTTATCCATTCATCTGTCAGTGGACATTTAGGTTGCTTCCATGTTCTGGTTATTGTAAATAGTGCTTCAATGAACATTGGGGTACATGTGTCTTTTTCAATTTTTGTTTCCTCAAGGTATATGCCTAGTAGTGGAATTGCTGGGTCATATAGTGGTTTTATTCCTGACTTTTTAAGGCATCTCCATCATGTCTTCATAGTGGCTGTAAATCAATTTACATTCCCACCAACAGTGCAAGAGGGTTCCCTTTTCTCTATACCCTCTCCAGGATTTATTGTTTGTAGACTTTCCAATAAAGATTTTTTAAAAATGTGAACATTGTTTAGAAAATAATGGTATGGGGTGGGGATGGTCGGGAAGCTCAAGAGGTATGGGATATAAGTATACATATAGCTGATTCACTTTGCTGTGCAGCAGAAACTAATACAACATTAAAGAAATTATACTCCAATAAAAAAGAAAAAATAATGGTACAGAGAATTATAGATGAAATAACTCTCTGTGTAGTCTAGCAACTACAAAAAATATCATACTAGAAGTCTTGGAAAAACTGAACCTCAAATTTAAAAAGACCTCCTACTCTAAGAAAAATATATCATGGCTAAACATAAAATAAAGCAGACATAATTTTAGATGAGATCAGTAAGGTCCATGAAATGGTAGATCAGAAATTATACATGGCAACAAAGTATTACAGAAATAACTTTCAAGGGCCACAAAATACAACAGCAAAAGTTTTTTATGACATAAAATGTTCAAATCAGGCTGAGAACCAATGGAACAAGGTCATCAATGTAAAATGAAGAGAAAACCTTTTTTTCTTTCATCCTTATTGAAGAATATTTTAGAAAATGTCTTATTTCTAAACTTCCTATTCTCAGTGTTCTAACCTCTTCTTTCTCCCCTCTATAAAATCTCACCAGGTTATCTGATCTATTCCCAAAATTTCAACTACCACCTACCTGTGTGTTGATGTCTTCAAATCTTTATCTCTAGCCACCCCTCTTTTGAGCTCCAGATCTCAAAACATTCTACTGCTATTTTCACTTGGATAATTCAAGCACACAACCTCCAAATGTCAAAAGCCAAACTCATGATCTTTTCTGCAAACCTGTTCTTCCTCCTTTGTTCTAAATTGCAGTTAGTCATACCATCTTCCTCCTAGCTGGCCAATATAAAATAATCTTAGAGTCATTTTTAACTCTTCTCCTTCAACCTCATATCAGAGAGATGAGGATGATATCAACTCCATCAGTTGCTTCTATCTCTGAAATCACTCTTGAATCCCTACCTTTCAATTTCCACTACAATCATCTCATGGCAAATCCCTTACTATCATTTATCTACACTATTCCAATAGTATCCTGACTCCCTAGCTTCTCTGCCCAATTCAGTGCCCACTCTCCATAATGCTACCTACATCACCTTTCTAAAATATAAATACAAGTCACATCAATTCCGTGCTTTAAAACTTCCAATGGAGGTTTCTTTTGTGGTCCAATAGTTAAGAATTCACCTTGCAAAGCAGAGGACACCAATTTGGTCCCTGGTCCAGGAAGATCCAAAATGCCACAGAGCAACAAAGTCCCTAGGCCACAGCTACTGAGCCATCACTCTAGAGCCCACAAGCCACAACTACTGAGTCCATATGCTGCAACTATTAAAGCTCATGTACCTAGAACCTGTGCTCCACTGCTCCACAAGAGAAGCTACTGCAATGAGAAGCCCATACAGCAAATGAAGAGCAGCACCCGCTCACTGCAACTAGAAAAAGCCGTATGAAGCAGCAAAGACTCACCATAGCCAGAACATAAAATTAATAAATCTTCAAAAAAAGAAAAAGACAAACCTCCAGTGGGTTCCTGGCCCTGCTTATGAGATTCCTTCAATTCTGGCAGAAGTGAGATGGCTCTGTTAGATAACAGCTTTTGCAAAGGGATGCTAACCCCCAACTTAATTGTCTGTCTTAACATCTAGGTCTATATTCAACAAGCAGCACAGAGAAACAGGGAGCATAATTTTGGGCTCATCTTCCCAGCCCCCAAGCAATATTTATCAAAAAGTTATTTGATAGAAAGCACGAGTCATTTCCTAAAAGAAAAATCATTCACCGTTCCTTCTAATCCAGGGAGTCTAATATATACTCTGCATCTTTTATTTATTACAACTTAAAGAAACCATTTTTATTTCTAGAACTCCACACTACTTGGCAAAAGCAACTTTTTCATCTCAGATGTTTGAGCCAGAAAGCAAAAAGTTGGTCATTTTGCATCAATTTAGATCATCAGAGGGCTGATATCTGTTTTAATGGTTCCATGAAAGGTTGGTCTTTGCTGAATTGTACCTAATCATAACACACTCAGCCCATACTGAACTATTATAACAAACGGCCCTTTGAAACTCACCCAGAACACTGTTCTTCCCTTTTTATAAATTTCCTCAGGAGACATTTATGTCTAAGCACTAGTACATCTCTTAAGCAATTGGCTTGTTTGTATCTTATACACATTGAATTGCTGGAAAAGTTAGAAGCAACGTGTAGATCAATAAAGCATAAATTTTTAGTGCCATTAATAGCTCCAGTTTATGTCCCACCTTTCTTTTATTTTTCTATCTACTTTCAAGTTGTTTTCTTGGATCCTTGTAAAACGATCATGAAATCCTTCTGGAACAAGATGAACTATAAGGAATAGCTAAACAAGCTTCCAACCATTCAAATACATAGGACATCTCACCACATCTGTTTTTTTATGCAGCATTGTCACCAATAGCTGCACATCAAAATCACTTTTGACATTTTATACACACTCAGACGTCCAAGCCTCTCTCGAGACTTACTGAGGATCTTGAGGGAAGAGACCCAGGAATTAGTATGAAATAAACATAAAACTACACAAATTGCTCCATAAAAGATAATAATTGATCAATTGGACTCCATCAAAATTAAGAAATTTTGAAAATACTGTTAAGAGAATGAAAAGACAACCACAAAGAAGATAGTTGCAAATAATACATCAAATAAAGGACCTATATCCAGACTACATAAATAACTCTCAGAACTGAATAATATGAAGACAAACAATCAAGTATAAATACAAACAGAAGATCTAAATAACTATTTCATTAAGAAGATACACAGATGGTAAATGAGCACATGAAATAATATTCACTATCTTTAGTTATTGTTGTTTAGTTGTGTTGCTCAGTTGCATCCAATTCTTTGCAGCCTCATGGACTGCAGCATGCCAGGCTTCCCTGTCTTTCACCGTTTCCCAGAGTTAGCTCAAACTCATGTCCATTGAGTCAGTTAATCTTTACTTATTCAGTTCAGTTCAGTTCAGTCACTCAGTAGTGTCCGACTCTTAGCGACCCCATGAATCACAGCACGCCAGGCCTCCCTGTCCATCACCAACTCCCGGAGTTCACTCAAACTCATGTCCATCGAGTCGGTGATGCCATCCAGCCATCTCATTCTCTGTCATCCCCATCTCCTCCTACCCTCAATCGCTCCCAGCATCAGAGTCTTTTCCAGTGAGTCAACTCGTCGCATGAGGTGGCCAAAGTATTGGAGTTTCAGCTTTAGCATCAGTCCTTCCAATGAACACCCAGGATTGATCTCCTTAAGAATGGACTGGTTGAATCTCCTTGCAGTCCAAGGGACTCTCAAGAATCTTCTCCAGCACTACAGTTCAAAAGCATCAATTCTTCGGCGATCAGCTTTCTTCACAGTCCAACTCTCACATCCATACATGACCACGGGAAAAACCATAGCCTTGACTAGACGGACCTTGGTTGGCAAAGTAATGTCTCTGCTTTTTAATATGCTATCTAGGCTGGTCATAACTTTCCTTCCAAGGAGTAAGTGTTTTTTAATTTCATGGCTGCAATCAGCATCCGCAGTGATTTTGGAGCCCAAAAAAATAGTCTGACACGGTTTCCACTGTTTCCCCATCTATTTCCCAAGAAATGATGGGACCAGATGCCATGATCTTCGTTTTCTGAATGTTGAGCTTCAAGCCAATCTTTTCACTCTCCTCTTTCACTTTCATCAAGGGGCCTTTGAGTTCCTCTTCATTTTCTGCCATAAGAGTGGTGTCATCTGCATGTATGAGGTTATTGATATTTCTCCCAGCAATCTTGATTGCAGCTTGTGCTTCTTCCAGCCCAGTGTGCCACATGATGTACTCTGCATAGAAGTTAAATAATCTGGGTGACAATATACAACCTTGACGTACACCTTTTCCTATTTGGAACCAGTCTGTTGTTCCATGTCCAGTTCTAACTGTTGCTTCCTGACCTGCATACAGGTTTCTCAAGAGGCAGGTCAGGTGGTCTGGTATTTCCATCTCTTTCAGAATGTTCCACAGTTTGCAAATTAAAACCATATCTATTAGAATGCCTAAAATTTAAAATCTGACAATACCAGGTATTGGTGAGGATGTGGAATAACTGGAACTCTCATTTGCTGCTTGTGGGAAAGTAAAATATTATAGCCATTTTGAAAAACAGTTTGACAGTTTCTTAAAATGTTAAACATACATTTACCATGTTAAAGGCATACAGCCATACAAAGACTTGTAGTTGAATATTCACAGAAGTTCTGTTAGTAAAAGCCAAAACTGGAAACAACCCCAATGTCCATCAACAGTTAAATCAGACAAATTATGGTATATCCATAAAATGGAATATCACTCATCAATAAAATAACTAAACTACTGATACACACTATGATATGAATTAATCTCAAAATAAGTTTGTTTAGTAAAAGAAGCCAAACAAATAAAGGATACTTGCTGTATGATTCTATTTACATAAAATTCTAATAAACACAAAATAATCTATAGTGACAGAGGCAGATCAGTGGTTGCCTAGAGATGGAGGGAGGAAGAAAGGGTGAAGGGGAGGAATTACAAAGGGATATAAGGAAACGTGGGGTAGTAGAGATGTTCATAATCTTGACTGTGGTGATGATTTCATGGATGTAAACATATGTCAAAACCTATCAAATTACACACACTTAAGTGCAGTTTATTGTATGCAGTTCAGTTCAGTTCAGTTCAGTCGCTCAGTCGTGTCCGACTCTCCGCGACCCCATGAACCACAGCACGCCAGGCCTCCCTGTCCATCACCAACTCCCGGAGTTCACTCAGACTCATGTCCACAGAGTCAATGATGCCATCCAGCCATCTCATTCTCGGTCGTCCCCTTCTCCTCCTGCCCCCAACCTTTCCCAGCATCAGAGTCTTTTCCAGTGAGTTTACAAACTGTACATGGTCCTGATGAAGAGCTAAGATTGAGAGCCACCGGTCTTCAGGATAAAAAGCTCCGAGTATGCCATTTAATACCTTCACAGTCTTTCTATTCTGCTTCTTTCAACTCTATACAAACCATCCTGTGTTACTTAGAACTTTTGAGTATGCTTTCTCCTTTTGTGTCTCTGAGCCTTTGGACACGGTGTTTCCTCAGGCTGTAGGTCATCTTCGCTTCCCCATTTGTTAAATTTCTGCCTATCCTTCAAAAGTCAGCTAAAATGTCCCTGACTTCTGGGATATCCTCCAAACTCCCCCTACCTGTCCTTACTCCTTGTGTCCTAGGATGCTCTTTGTTTAAGTAACACTATTTTCAAACTTACAATACAACAATTCCACATTTTCTGTACACATCATGCCCTATAACCACCCTGAGCAGCATTTCTCAACTTTTTAAAAATCCATGTTCTCTTTAATAAACATCAGGACTTTAGCCCTCAAAGCTATCCTTAATTCTGAGACTTTTTGCAACATCTGTATATACTTACTGCTGCTGCTGCTGCTAAGTCACTTCAGTCGTGTCCGACTCTGTGTGACCCCATAGACGGAAGCCCACCAGGCTCCCCCGTCCCTGGGATTCTCCAGGCAAGAACACTGGAGTGGGTTGCCATTTAGTCCCAAATTATTGTTCAAGCTTTAATATCTGTTGTTCACATTATGAAATAATATATTTTGTCCAAATAAAAAATGATATTGTGTAATTTAATACTTTAAGTTATATCTGTTTTTCCTCCCTCCCGCTACCCTGGAGGTTCTGACATACATCCCTCTCACTCCCAGTCAACAAACATCACTACTAAGGAAGAGGAATACGTCTTTTTCTTCTTTGAATCTCAATGTTGGACGTACAGTAAGGTTTGGAATGAAGGTCTGGAAAATCTAATTGAGCT
The DNA here is from genome assembly GCF_049115385.1 of Moschus berezovskii. Taxonomy (NCBI): domain Eukaryota; kingdom Metazoa; phylum Chordata; class Mammalia; order Artiodactyla; family Moschidae; genus Moschus; species Moschus berezovskii. The sequence continues at coordinate 45,114,521 of NC_142470.1, read as the reverse complement.
TATCCAATAAGGGGCAGAGAGAGACTATTAGAATACATAATAGTAAAATTCATAACAAGTTTCAGATCTAAGTGACAAAATTGTTGTTGTTGTTTAGCTGCTAAGTCATGTCCAACTCTTTCACGATCCCATGGGCTATAGCCCACCAGGCTCCTCTGCCCATGGGAATTCCCAGACAAGAATATTGGAGTGGATTGCCATTTCCTTCTCCAGGGAATCTTCCCAACCCAAGGATAGAACCCGTGTCTCCTGCATTGTAGGATTCTTTACCACTGAGCCATCAGGGAAGCCCCAAGTGACAAAATCAGTTCTGTTCAGTCACTCAGTCATGTCCGACTTTTTGCATCCCCGTGGACGGCAGCACACCAGGCTTCCCTGTCCATCACCAACTCCTGGAGCTTGCTAAAACTCATGTCCATTGAGTCAGTGATGCCATCCAACAATCATCCCCTGTTGTCCCCTTACCTCCTTCCTTTAATCTTGCCCAGCATCTGGGTCTTTTAAATGAGTCAGTTGGTCGCATCAGATGGCCAAAGTACTGGAACTTCAGCTTCAGTATCAGTCCTTCCAATGAATACTCAGGACTGATTTCCTTAAGGATTGACTGGTTTGATCTCCTTGCAGTCCAAGGGACTCTCAAGAGTCTTCTCCAACACCACAGTTCAAAAGCATCAGTTCTTTGGCATTCAGCTTTCTTTATAGTCCAACTCTCACATCCATATGTGACTACTGGAAAAACCATAGCCTTGACTAGACGGACCTTTGTCAGTAAATTAAGGTCTCTGCTTTTTAATATGCTGCCTAGGTTTGTCATAACTTTTCTTCCAAGGAGCAAGCATCTTTTAATTTCATGGCTGCAGTCACCATCTGCAGTGATTTTGGAGCCCAAGAAAAGAAAGTCTGTCACGGTTTACATTGTTTCCCTATCTATTTGCCATGAAGTGATGGGACCAGATGCTTTGATATTCATTTTTTAAATGTTCAGTTTTACAGTTTTTTCACTCTCCTCTTTCACCTTCATCAAGATGCTCTCTAGTTCCTCTTCACCTTCTGCCATTAGAGTGGTATCATCTGCATATCTGAGGTTATTGATATTTCTCCTGGCAATCTTGCTTCCAGCTTGTGCTTCATCCAGCCTGGCATTTCGCATGATGTACTCTGCATTTAAGTTAAATAAGCAAGGTGACAATATACAGCCTTGACGTACTCCTTTCCCAATTTGGAACCATTGACTACAAGATGGCAGAGTAGAAGGACACGCGCTCATCTTCTCCTGTGAGAACTCCAAAATTGCAACTAACTGCTGAAAAACCATTGACAAGAGAATGTTGGATCCCACCAAAAAAAGATACCCCACGTGCAAGGGCAAAGGAGAAGCCCCAACAAGAGGGTAGGAGGGGCAAAACTGCATTTAGAATTGAACCCCACAGCCACCAGAGATGCTCGGAGGGCTCAAAAAACACCTTGTGCGCACCAGGACACAGGGAACCTACAAGAGACTAAGCCAGACCTGCCTTTGAGTGTTGAGTGTTTCCTGCAGAGGCACAGGTCAGCAGTGGCCTGCTGCAGGGACAGGGGCTCTGGCTGCAGCAGACCTGACAGGAACAGCATATGAACCCCACTACAGAGCCACTGAGCAGACAACCCACAAACTGGAGAGCAATTATACCAAAGAATTTCTTGCACTGTTGCAAAAGTTCTAGGGCCCACAACAGATTTCCCAACCTGTGGATTTGGCAAAGGCACTGAGAATCCCCAGGGAATTTTATTTTCTGAAGGCCACTGGAATTTGATTATAGAACTTGCACAGGACTGGGGAAATGGACTCTTGGAGGGCACAAGCAAAACCTTGTGCACACCAGGACCCAGGAAAAAGCAGCAGTGACCCCAAAAGACACCGACCCAGACTTGCCTGTGAGTGTCCAGGAGTCTCTAGTGGAGGTGTGGGTTGACAGTGCTCTGCTGTGGGGTCAGGGGCACTAAATACAACAGTTCTGGCTTAAGTCCTTTCAAAGGAAGTCACCATTATGGCCATTACCCTACCATAGTATGGCCTCACACAAAACTACAGGGAATGCAGCCCCACCCATCAACAGAAAATTGGATTAAAGATTTCCTGAGCATGACCCCACCCATCAGAGCAAGACCCAGATTCCCTCACAGCCAGTCCCTCCCATCAGGAAGCTTCCACGAGCCTCTTATCCTTTTCCATCAGCGGGCAGACAGAATGGAAACCATAATTACAGAAAACTAACCAAACTGATCACTTGAATCATTGTCTAACTCAAAGAAATTATGAGCTATGCCATGTAGGCCCACTCAATGGATGGGTCATGGTGGAGAGTTCTGACAGAACATGGTCCACTGGAGAAGGGTATGGCAAATCACTTCAGTATTCTTGCCTTGTGAACCCCATGAACAGTATGAAAAGGCAAAAAGATATGACACTGAAAGATGAATTCCCCAGGACAGTAGATGCCCAATATGCTACTGGATAAGAATGGAGAAATAGCACCAGAATGAAGAGGCTGAGCCAAAGCAAAAACAATGCCTAGTTGTGAATGTGACTGGTGATGGAAGTAAGTCCAATGCTGTAAAGAACAATATTGTATAGGAACCTGGAATGTTATGTTCTATGAATCAAGGTAAATTGGAAGTGGTCAAACAGGAGATGGCAAGAATGAACATTGCATTTTAGCAATCAGTGAACTAAAATGGACTGGAATGGGCAAATTTAATTCAGATGACCATTATATCTATTACTGTGGACAAGAATCCCTTAGAAGAAATGGAGTAGCATTCATAGCAAACAAAAGAGTCTGAAATGCAGTACTTGGGGGCAATGTCAAAAACGGCAGAATGACCTCTGTTCGTTTCCAAGGCAAACCATTCAATATCACAGTAATCCAAGTCTATGCCCCAACCACTAATGCTGAAGAAGCTGAAGTTGAATGGTTCTATGAAGACCTGCAAGACCGTCTAGAGCTAACACCAAAAAAAGATGTCCTTTTCATCACAGGGAACTGGAATGCAAAAGTAGGAAATCAAGAGAAACCTGGAGTAACAGGCAAGTTTGGCCTTGGAGTACAAAATGAAGCAGGACAAAGCCTAACAGGGTTTTGCCAGAGAATGCACTGCTTGTAGCAGACACCCCCTTCCAAAAACAAAAGAGATGACTCTACAAATGGACATCACCAGATGGTCAGTACCAAAATCAGACTGATTATATTCTTTGCAGCTGAAATTGGAGAAGCTCTATACAGTCAGCAAAAACAAGACCAGGAGCTGACTGTGGCTCAGACCATGAACTCCTTATGCCAAATCAGACTTAAGCTGAAGGAAGCAGGGAAAACTACTAGGCCATTAAGGTATGACCTAAATCAAATCCCTTATGATTATACAGTGGAAGTGACAAATAGATTCAAGGAACTAGATTTGATAGAGTGGCTGAAAAACTATGGACAGCAGTTCATGACATCGTATAAGAGGTGATGATCAAAACCATTCCCAAGAAAAAGAAATGCAAAAAGGCAAAATGGCTGTCTGAGGAGGCCTTACAAACAGCTGAGAAAAGAAGAGAAGCAAAAGGCAAAGGAGAAAAGGAAAGATATACCCATTTGAATGCAGAGTTCCAAAGAATAGCAAGGAGAGATAAGAAAGCCTTCCTAAGTGAACAATGCTGAGAAAGAGAGGAAAACAATAGAATGGGAAAGACTAGAGATCTCTTCAAGAAAATTAGAGATACCAAGGGTACATTTCATGCCAAGATAAACACAATAAAGGACAGAAATGGTGTGGACCTAACAGAAGCAGAAGATATTAAGAAGAGGTGTCAAGAATACACAGAAGAACTGTACAAAAAAGATCTTCATGACCTAGATAACCATGATGGTGTGATCATTCACCTAGTGTCAGACATCTTGGAGTATGAAGTCAAGTGGGCCTTAGGAAGCATCATTATGAACAAGGCTAGTGGAGGTGATGGAATTTGAGCTATTTCAAATCCTGAAAGATGATGCTGTGAAAGTGCTGCACTCAGCATGCCAGCATTTGGAAAACTCAGCAGTGGCCACAGGACTGGAAAAGGTCAGTGTTCATTCCAGTCCCAAAGGGCAACGCCAGAGAATGTTCAAATTACCACACAACTGCACTCATTTCACATGCTAGCAAAGTAACGCTCAAAATTCTTCAAGCCAGGCTTCAACAGTATGCATGCAAGAACTTCCAGATGTTCAACCTGGATTTAGACAAGGCAGAGGAACCAGAGATCAAATCGCCAATATCCATTGGATCATAGATAAAGCAAGAGAATTCCAGAAAAACTTCTGCTTTATTGACTATGCTAAACCCTTTGGCAGTGTGGATCACAACAAACTGTGGAAAATTCTGAAAGAGATGGGACTACCAGACCACCTTACATGCCTCATGAGAAATCTGTATGCAGGTCAAGAAGCAGTAATTAGAATTGGACCATGGAACAACAGACTGGTTCCAAATTGGAAAAGGTGTACATCAAGTAACAAAATACATATAGACAAATCACTAGGATCAATCAGGTATCCTTCTAAGAATTTGGAAGACCATTAGAAACTATGAAAATACTAGACTGTTTTCCATAATGTCTAATGTGTGGTATCAGTGAACACTACTTTATGGGAGGATGAATTGCTATGGCATCCAACCATAAAACAGGCTTCCCAGGCAGTGCCAATGGTAAAAGAACCCGCCTGCCAACGCAGGAGACGTAAGAGATGCAGGTTAGATTCCTGGGTCAGGAAGATCCCTGGAAAACGGCATGGCAACCCACTCCAGTATTCTTATCTGGAGAATGCCATAGATGGAGGAGCCTGGTGGGCTACAGTCCATAGGGTTGCAAAAAATCAGACACAACTAAAGCAGCTTAGCATGCATGCATGCACCAACCATAAAACATACTTTCGAAAGCAAACAAAAAACTTATGTTTTGGAGGAGGCTCAGGTAATAACAGACATTGGAATCTCACTTCCATTCTTGTAGTAAAAGTTAGGCTCTGAGAGTACTTAGATAGTAAAGTTGTGAAGGAGCCAAAATAAAATTTCTGAGAAATAAGACATCTGCTTGTCCTGGCATATTCTGATTTTGCAGGAGTCTCAGAGGCAACACACTGCAGCTGTGGTTGACTGGGCCTGTTCAATCCTTGTCTGTCAGGGAGGGGCATCTACACCTCCTGCTGCTGCTAAGTCACTTCAGTCGTGTCCAACTCTGTGTGACCCCATAGATGGCAGCCCACCAGGCTGCCCCGTCCCTGGGATTCTCCAGGCAGGAACACTGGAGTGGGTTGCCATTTCCTTCTCCAATGCATGAGAGTGAAAAGTGAAAGTGAAGTCGCTCAGTCGTGTCCGACTCCCAGCGACCCCATGGACCGCAGCCCACCAGGCTCCTCCGTCCATGGGATTTTCTAGGCAAGAGTACTAGGGTGGCCGGAGGATAAACCATGATCTCTCTGCAAGTGTGTATTTCCTTGGGGCAGAGAATGGGGCTTGATGGCCATTAAGTACAGTGTGAGGAACAAATAGTAAATGTTTCCCATGCAAAAATGGGAGGCAGTTTTACAAATCTTTCAAATCACTTTCTCAGATGAACAAAAAACTCTTGAAAAAATTTTATTCAGCTTCATCTAATCCACTGTGTGAGCATGGGGCTTTAAAGCTTAGTATGGTTTCATGATAAATAAAATCTGTATGTATGAATCATCCTTTCATTTCTTTTTCCAAAAGGATTCCAAGAACTAGTCTTTAGAATGAAGACATTGTCCTCATCTTTAACATACTTTCTTAATTATTAGTTTCCTTAGAGTTCTAGTTATACAAAGACAAAAACCAGAGTTCCTGACTTCCTCTTGCTCACAATCGTTCCCACAACTACCTGTAATATTTCCACAGCTGTTTTTTAGGTGCCAAACAAGTTAGGGAACTTAGTCTTTTACTCTTATTTCCAGCCCCATGCCATGCACTCAGGTTTTCTGTGATGCACAGCTGTTTACCTGTCTTGTATAAATTGAAAATGTATATGTCAAAGAGTGACTGTCAGTCATTGATCTTTCTAATCCTGGGTACAGTTCAATACATTTCTGTTTTATAAGTGAATATTATGTCTCTCACATTACTCGAGAAACTTCCAATCACCATTAAAAAAAAAGCTAATGCAAAGAAAGGCAATGCCAAAGAATGCTCAAACTACCGCACAATTGCACTCATCTCACACGCTAATAAAGTAATGCTCCAAGTAAAGTAAATTCTCCAAGCTAGGCTTCAGCAATATGTGAACCGTGAACTCCCAGATGTTCAAGCTGGTTTTAGAAAAGGCAGAGGAACCAGAGATCAAATTGCCAACATCTGCTGAATCATTGAAAAAACAAGAGAGTTCCAGAAATACATCTATTTCTGCTTTATTGACTATGCCAAAGCCTTTGATTATGTGGATCACAATAAACTGTGGAAAATTCTGAAAGATATGGGCATACCAGACCACCTGACCTGCCTCTTGAGAAACCTATATGCAGGTCAGGAAACAACAGTTAGAACTGGACATGGAACAACAGGCTGGTTCCAGGTAGGAAAAGGAGTAGGTCAAGGCTATATATTGTTACCCTGCTTATTTAACTTATATGTAGAGTACATCATGAGAAATGCTGGGCTGGAGGAAGCACAAACTGGAATCAATATTACCTGGAGAAATATCAATAGCCTCAGATATGCAGACAACACCACCCTTACGGCAGAAAGTGAAGAGGAACTAAAAAGCCTCTTGATGAAAGTGAAAGAGGAGAGTGAAAAAGTTGGCTTAAAGATCAACATTCAGAAAACTAAGATCATGACATCCAGTCCCATCACTTCATGGGAAATAGATGGGGAAACAGTGTCAGACTTTATTTTTGGGGGCTCCAAAATCACTGTGGATGCTGATTGCAGCCATGAAATTAAAAGAAACTCCTTGGAAGGAAAGTTATGACCAACCTAGATAGCATATTAAAAAGTGGAGACATTACTTTGCCAACAAAGGTCTGTGTAGTCGAGGCTATGTTTTTTCCAGTGGTCATGTATGGATGTGAGAGTTGGACTGTGAAGAAGGCTGAGCATCGAAGAACTGATGCTTTTGAACTGTGGTGTTGGAGAAGACCCTTGAGAGTCCCTTGGACTGCAATGCGATTCAACCAGTCCATTCTAAAGATCAGTCCTGGGTGTTCATTGGAAGGACTGATACTAAAACTGAAACTCCAATACTTTGGCCACCTCATGCAAAGAGTTGACTCATATGAAAAGACCCTGATGCTGGAAGGGATTGGGGGCAGGAGGAGAAGGGGACGACAGAGGATGAGATGGATGGATGGCATCACTGACTCGATGAACATGAGTTTGAGTGAACTCTGGGAGTTGGTGATGGACAGGGAGGCCTGGCATGCTGAGATTCATGGGGTAGCAAAGTCAGACATGACTGAGCGACTGTACTGAACTGAACTGAATGGAAAGTGTTCTCTTGTGGCTCATGGGAGACTGTATCTGCCAGAATACAATCTAGAAAGAACGGATAGGATATTCTGCTCTTTACCAGGATACCCTGCTGAATGTTACTTTTACTGTTACACATTTTTCCTTCTAAGAAAAGAACTCTCAAGGACATGCTTGGCCTAATCAGAAATAGGGACTAAAGTGTAACAAATGGAGGGCAACTTCAGGAGGAAAATCACAGTATTTAATTCAGCCCATAAGATGTAGTTCAAGACAGCTGCTGCTTTGTGTAACAATAGTAGTCTTCTCAGGACAGCACTCTTTCTTTGTTTCCTAGCACTGATGGCTAATATACGCATAGCTTAGAGAACAACATTTATTATAGTAACTAACTTCAGGTAGGACAGAAGTGATAATGAAAATAAATAGGTAGTTAGACTCCAGTGTATTTAAGCTTTTTAGGTTCTAAAAAAAGAAAGAACAAAAACAAAAACCCAACAACAACATGTGGGACATAAAACTAGATTGAGTAGTCATTTCGCATTTTTTTCCTCTATAAAGAAAACCACTGCAGAAAAAGATGGGATCTCTACTCACAGTTGAAATTGAGCCAACAATGAAAAACTGAAGAATCGTGTTTGTTACAGAATTAGTTTGAGAAGAGTTCATTGCACTTTAAGCTGTTCAGCTTAATTAGTGCTATTTACGGTAAGACTCCACTGTTCCTTTCCTACATCATTTTCAAACTTAAAAGTGCCAACTTGGTATTTTCTGAGCATACGCATCATCAGACACTCCTGTCCATGCTGTTTATGTCACACAGGCCAAAGATGTGCACCCAGAAACGTGGGAATGGGACAGATGTGGGGGCGACTTGGGAAGACAAAGAGAAGGAAGGGATAGAAAGGTACACTTAAGTGCCTATTACATGCCAGGCACTCTGCAAGATACTATAAGCATTATCCAAAAGCTGGTCAATCTCCCCTTCTCTCCCACCCAAGGTTTTCCATTTAGTAGGGGTAGTCTGACTACTAATGGCATCATGCTACAGGAATCACCAGGTCAATTAATCCAAGGCATTCTCAAGTTGTGGAGAGAAGATACACTATGTCCATAGAAATGGTACATTTGACTTTCCTACCATGAAGAGGAATTTATGGCAATCTTATTTCCCAGAGATTGCTGCTTGCACTGATAAGGGAAGCTCCAAGAAGGTTTTCTCCCCATCTGCATTTGTTGAATCTCAAATATCTTCAGGTTAAAATAATCTTTATACCAAAGTACTGTTAAGATGGCATACTCTGATCCACTTTAACAATGAACCCAAAGCAGTCAATCCACAGACAATCTATGGCATGATGTATATGTATGCATGTGTGTGACACACATATGTGTATGTAGACATGTGCGTGTATGTATGACGCACGTGTGTGCACACACATGCACGCAAAACAACGTCTGGGTAATGCAGAGAGAATTGAGTAGTTTGCCTAGAAAGCTCTTTCTTGCCCTCTTCTGGGTGTTAATTCTTCCTTGAAGCTGTAGCTGAAGGGTCACTGTCTTACAAAGAAGTCTAGCCTTCTGTGACTATCCCAGCACCAACTGCTAGCACCATTTCATGTCTGCAGTGTTGCTTTTGCTTGTGCAGCTTGCTGTTTGTTGGATTAGTACCTAACTCCCTTCTACATTAACTCCATGAAAGCAGTGACCATGTCTTTTCCCTCATAGTTGTATATCCAGCATCTGGCACTGACCTTGAGACATAATATGTGGGCAATAAATATTTGTTGAGTGAACAAACACAGGAGTTTTAACAAGGGAGAGTATGGAAGACACTGAAGTGAGGCAGAGCTAAGGCAGACTGGGGTTGTCACCAAGGTGCTCTAAGCAGCCAGGGGTCAGCAAGAAAGTGCTAGGAAAGGATCTCTGAAGCAGGTAGTGCCATGTGTTCAGTCATGTCCAACTCTTTGAGACCCCATGGACTCCACCAGGCTCCTCATGAGACCCCATGGACACAGGCTCGTCATGGGATTCTTCAGCAAGAATACTGAAGTGGGTTGCCATTTTCTCCTCCAGGGAATCTTCCTGACCCAGAGGTCAAACCCATGTCTCCTGTGTCTCCTGCATTGCAGGGATTCTTTGCCCACTGAACCATTGCGGAAGCCTGTGAAGCAGATAGAAAGGTACTCAAAGAAAGACAAGGAATCCCAAAGACAAACTTTGGCTCAACATGAAATAACATCTTAGGTCAGCTAGTATACAAAATGTCTTTTGAAAATAATAAAATGAATCTCCTTTTGATAGCAGAATTTGGGTATAAGAAAATGTATGTTCAAAAACATTCTGATTCTTTCTATAATACTAATTGTATAAATTAATAAGTGACAAACATATGAAAGCTGACTCTTAAAAGATGACTTTTTAAAGCTCTGAACTTTTGGAGAAAAAAGCCTATTTAAAAAATGCAGCTTCTAGAAGGAAGCCCAGACGAAGATCTTTCTACAATAAGGAAAGACAGTGAAGTAACAAGCAACTCAGAATTTAGACCCAATTACGGAGAAGGCAATGGCAAGCCACTCCAGTACTCTTGCCTAGAAAATCCCATGGATGGAGGAGCCTGGTAGGCTGCAGTCCATGGGGTCGCTACGAGTCAGACATGACTGAGCGACTTCACTTTCCCTTTTCACTTTCACACATTGGAAAAGGAAATGGCAACCCACTCCAGTGTTCTTGCCTGGAGAATCCCAGGGACGGGGGAGCCTGGTGGGTTGCCATCTATGGGGTCACACAGAGTCGGACACGACTGAAGTGACTTAGCCGCAGAAGCAGCAGCAACCCAACATAAATGTTGTTAGTAAACTGAAATATTTTAAGATTCTTGTATTCTCATACACTGAAAATTACAAACCATGCATAGTATTGAAGTACTTGAATTAAATTTCAGTACTGAAACTGTACAAGGAGCTGATATGTTTAAGAAATAGGCTTGAAAATAGGCAAAACTATGTGTGAATCCTGACACGTTGGATGGGATTCTTAACCCCTGGAAGTCTCAGTTCCTTAATATAGATTTAGACCATGAATTATGGTACCTCACAAAGTCATAAAGATGAAAGGAGACAACATATAAAAAGAGTCTGACTGTGCTTAGTATATGAGGGTTAAATAAGTGCTAATCATTGTGAAGTAACTGAAACTACCCCTTAAAACATTTAAAAATAGTTCTTAAACACTTATTTCTCCATCAGATTTGCTCTTCAGTTTCACTGAGTTGGGTTTTTTCTCAACCATAAGAATATTTAAATATATTCTTATTTTTCCTATTCAAAGTTAGCAAAAATGTGTTCCATAGGCACATAGGAGAGAATTTCTCTTTTTTTCCTTCCCAGGTTCCTTCTTGTACTGGAGGAATTATTTCCTCTCTCCTTTTCTTCTCCTCTGCTTTCTGAACACACCTAGGCTGACTGCTTGGCTAGAGTTCACATTCCCTGACTCGCTGTCACTGGTGTGGAGAGCTGAACTCATTCATTATTGAAGAAGGGCAGAGAGTCATTTTTTAATTGTATTTTGATAGGATACTAACTTGGCATTTATAAATTAAGAATCTATAAATATTACATTATACATACTTACTCTTCTGTTTTAGTATTTATAAAGTTCTTAATGCAACCATCCTGTAGATAATTTTTTTCCTAGAGTGCTATATTTTAGGAAAGGTTTATCATGTTCCTCTGTTTTCCTGCCTTTTTTTTTTTTTAAGCTTAAAGTTAGGCATCTTCCAGGTGCAAGCATGCTTCAACTTAACTGAAGCTTAAGAACCACTAGTATCTTCAATTTATTTCCTGTCCCCTAATCTGAACCTTACAAGGTTTAACTTAGGTCACAGGGAGCAACTTGAACTGTTTAACACTGGGTTTTTATATGATTATATAGCAAGCTAAAGACATTTTAAAAATACATCAAGATAGAATGATGATGGTAACTATATACATATGTATATGTATATATATTAGGAAAAACAGAATAAATATTTGGTAGCACAGTTCACTGTTTTGAAAGCAAGATTAATCATATTAACGTGACTTAGCTAAATGTCTTTTGAAAGGTGTATGTTTTTCACAGACGGATCCCTTATTCTAAATTTTTATATTCCCATTTCATTTTTTTCCTGTGTGAAAATCAAGTAAGGAGATAATGAATATGCAAATTAAAAAATTCAGTCCCACTATAGACCATTTTCTGAGGTTATTGATACTTCTCCCGGCAATCTTGATTCCAGCTTGTGCTTCTTCCAGCCCAGCGTTCCTCATGATGTACTCTGCATATAAGTTAAATAAGCAGGGTGACAATATACAACCTTAACACATTCCTTTTCCTATTTGGAACCAGTCTGTTGTTCCATGTCCAGTTCTAACTGTTTCTTCCTGACCTGCATACAGGTTTCTCAACAGGCAGGTCAGGTGGTCTGGTATTCCCATCTCTTTCAAAATTTGCCACAGTTTATTGTGATCCACACAGTCAAAGGCTTTGGCCTAGTCAATGAAGCAGAAATAGATATTTTTATGGAACTCTCTTGCTTTCTCCATGATCCAGCAGATGTTGGCAATTTGATGTCTGGTGCCTCTGCCTTTTCTAAAACCTGCTTGAACATCTGGAAGTTCACATATTGCTGAAGCCTGGCTTGGAGAATTTTGAGCATGACTTTACTAGCGTGTGAGAAGAGTGCAATTGGGCAGTAGTTTCCCTTCACTTCATGGGAAATAGATGGCAAAACAGTGGAAACAGTGTCAGACTTTATTTTTTGGGGCCCCAAAATCACTGCAGATGCTGATTGCAGCCATGAAATTAAAAGACACTTACTCTTTGGAAGGAAAGTTATGACCAACCTAGAGAGCATATTAAAAAGCAGAGACAGTACTTTGCCAACAAAGGTCCATCTAGTCAAGGCTATGGTTTTTCCCGTGGTCATAGGATGTGAGAGTTGGACTGTGAAGAAAGCTGATCGCCAAAGAATTGATGCTTTTGAACTGTGGTGCTGGAGAAGACTCTTGAGAGTCCCTTGGACTGCAAGGAGATCCAACCAGTCCAGTCTAAAGGAGATCAATCCTGGGTGTTCATTGGAAGGACTGATGCTAAAGCTGAAACTGCAATACTTTGGCCACCTCATGCAACAAGTTGACTCACTGGAAAAGACTCTGATGCTGGGAGGGATTGGGGGAGGGAGGAGACGGGGATGACAGAGAATGAGATGGCTGGATGGCATCACCGACTCGATGGACATGAGTTTGAGTGAACTCCGGGAGTTGGTGATGGACAGGGAGGCCTGGCGTGCTGTGATTCATGGGGTCGCAAAGAGTTGGACATGACTGAGCGACTGAACTGAACTGATAGACCATTTTTAGGTGAATGACTCTACACAGTTTTGAAGAAGGCACCTAAGTAAGTATTTTAATCTAGACTTTCAGGAGTCCTGGAGAAATTTTAATGGCTAGGATTTGCACATGATATTGCTGGTGCCAAATATATGTGTTGCCTCCTTAGATCCTGATCTGAATCCTTTTTTCTATGAAAATGGTGAACTTTAATCTGTCAGCCCCTCACTTTGTTTTCAATAAGGTGAGAAGCAAGTCTGTCACTGACCAGCCACTTCAATGACCACATCTAAGACACTGAACTGTTTCATCAAGTAACACAGACATGACATAAAGTATGATCAGAGATAACAGTATGAAAAAAATCCAAACTGTATGAACTGATGTTGTTACTCACAATTTTAAAAAGCATGATTCATACTCTCAAGAGAAATAAAACTGCACAAATGTGATCACCCCAAGCACAGGGAATTTTATCTTTTGGTACTTGATATATTTCAAGTGCCTAGAACAGTTTCTGGCAAATAAATAGATGTTCAATAGATATGTCAAATGAGCGAATGATCAACACAATATAAATGAAGAAAGGGCATCACTCCTAGCAGATTCTTTGGTTCCTTGATTCATGATTACTCTAGCTCTCTCCTATAAGTACAACTGCTGTGCCTTTTAAAAAATTACGTGAACTAGTATATCCTGGAATCTTGAGGAAAATCAGCACAGAACCTGTAGATTTAAATAAGAGAAAGAAAATATAGTACTCATGGTTTTACAGAATGAGATATTAGGAACTGAAAATAAAAATTTAGAACAGAGTGTCTGAGATGAAGAGGCAAGCATCCAAGACAAATGTTACCTACTTTGCAATATTCCTCATGGTCACCTGGATTCCCACACCACAAGCAAAGTGTGTTTAAACAAGTAGAAAAATAGAATGAGAAATTCTACCTATTCCTATTGGTAAAACAACTGGACAAGAACAGATGAAAAAAGTGTTGATTGGAGAAGATTTGTTTTTATCTTAGACCAGAGTAATTTTTACTTTCTTTTAAAAAATCATCCTATAAATAAAGGGGACTTACACTGTGAAAATCAAATGTGTGACTTATTTTCATTGGCTGTTACAGAACAGACTTTTTAAAAAGATACATTTAAAACAAGTATACATCAGAGCAGCATCACCTAAAAGTGGAGGTAAACTTGAGGACTGACCATTATCCAACTCTGTCAATTAAGATGACAGTAAATATAAATAATTACTAGGTGATGGAACCAAAATACTAAGTCAGTTTGATTAGTTCACTTGAGGGCCAATATCATTAGCTCTTTCTCTTAACCTTAGATACAACTCATGATCTCTAGCATGTCTGCAGATGCATGTTGCAACACTTTACAACGAGAATAATTACACAGCCCTTTCAGACACATGTACAAACAAGTAGTATTTTCCAGACCATGATGTTCCAGGCAGGCAAATATTACAGAAAACAAAACAAAAATGAGCAATACATCATTGAAGGGTATGACTCACAGGACATTAGCCAATGCACTTTCCAATAAGAAGTCTGGTCAACACATGTCATGAGAAACAGGAGAATTTTCTCAGTAATTTTTCCAACTTCATATTTTCACACTTGAGAAAAACATATGGTTCTGTACTTAACAGACTTAGCAGTAGTGGGAGGCCTATGAAAACTGCTTGCAGCCATGACTCGGAATATACCTTCAGGGTTCCTCCGAGAACTCTCTTAAGGACTTCCTCTTTTTCTAATGCTAAAAACAGATATTGTCCTATTTTATTCACTTGTATCATTATTCATTATGATCAGCAAGAATATTATTATAAGAACATTTCTATTTTTACCCAGAGAAATAAACCATCACAGTTCAGTTGTAGAACTATTTTTTTAAAAAAAGAAAAAGAAAGAAATAGTCTTATTGTTTTCTTATTGTTATTACTTTTTGTTATACTAATTCTGAAATGGTTTTCAAAAATAATCAGGTATACACAAATTTCACCTGCCTTGGTTACCCTCACATTTTCAAATCTCCTTTCTTTCTTTGCCTATCCAACCATATTGCCTTCTCTCCTGACATTGCCAGACTTCAGTATTGCATGCAACTGTCTGTACAGTTTACCTGTAATTCTGGCCACTCAGATCCTAAACACAGATCTTCAGACAAGAACCACAATTGCAATCAGACAAATAAAGCAAAGACAAAAAACTAACAAAACAAAGAGCACAGGGTGGAGATCAGGGCCAGAGGATGTAGTGGAAAGAAGTGCAAATCTGGGCATGATCTAGGAGCCAAGCAGTTGGCACTGGGACACTGGGTCCATTTTAACATCCCTAATGGGATTTCATGTCCCACTAGGGTTGATATAAGGACAAATCACAGACTACAGAAGCCTATATTCTTTCTGTATTATCTCATGTGTCCCCCTAATACCAGAAAAACAAATGGGACAGGACTATTTTACAGTTTTTCTTACTGACTGCATTAAATTCTTTGTGAAGCTAATGAAGTTTAAGCTTTAGGACCCTTCACTTGTACAGACTTGGGAGGGCTCTAGCAACATGCTCACATACTGGTCAAATACTTTTGCAAACTTTGCAAAACTGAGGTATTCTACTGCCTACACAACCAAAGTAAATGTACCCCCACTAGAGCTTTTCATACTTTTTCTTATGGTAAAGTAACTGCTGGAGTAACTGCAGGTAGATTCAACTAAGGGAAATCTGAGTTGGAAATATATCTAGTTTGGGTTTAATTGGAATGTTCATGTGGTCTACAGTCACTTCTGAGTACATGTAAGTTTTTGCTAGCCATCTCAATGTAGGAATGGCTCCCGGGAATATTCCTAACTCATCCATGACATCAGTTGTATCATGGCCCTAAGGTAAAGGGGCCAGAGAGTGTATCATGCTGTGAACAGGTCCCAAAGTGGCCAGCACAGAAGTATTCAAGTAGTGGAAGAAAAAACAGATTTGAGATGTATGGAAACAGAAGCTAGTCTGGGAGAAATTCTAGTCATTAGATGTGTATCATTACAAGTGGAGGATTTCATTCTAACCAATGTTAGACAAAATAGAAGTTCTTGACAGTGTCATTTGTATAATTATAAATACACTATACACTTTTTTCCATTTTAGTGAGAATCAGGCAAAATAGAATTTATCATTATTCCAGTATTCATGGGGAACAAACCTGTAGCAGTATTACAAATTTCTGTGTAGTATTTAATGCATCTCAAAGTACTAGCATATAAATACACTAACAAAAGATTTAAATTCTTTGCTGAGTTGATATAAAATACTGAATCAATAAAGATATTATAAAGCTCATAACATGGGAAGAAATATTTGCAAGTGGTATGGCCGACAAGCAGTTAATATCTAACATATATAAATAGCTCATAGAACTCAACATCAAAAAAGCAAACAATCCAATTAAAAAATGAGCAGAAGAAATGAATAGACATTTTTCAAAACAGGAAATGCAGATGACCAACAGGCACATGAAAAGATGTTCAACAATGGTAATCATCAGGGAAATTCAAATCAAAACCTCTCACCTGTCAGTAGGCTAAGCATCAAAAAGAACACAAATAACAAATTCTAGGGAGGATTTGGCGGAGAAGGCAATGGCAAGCCACTCCAGTACTCTTGCCTAGAAAATCCCATGGACGGAGGAGCCTGGTAGGCTGCAGTCCGTGGGGTCGCTAAGGGTCGGACACGACTGAGCGACTTCACTTTCACTTTTCACTTTCACACATTGGAGAAGGAAATGGCAACCCACTCCAGTGTTCTTGCCTGGAGAATCCCAGGGACGGAGGAGCCTGGTGGGCTTCCGTCTATGGGGTCACACAGAGTCGGACACGACTGAAGTGACTTAGCAGCAGCAGCAGCAGGGAGAATTTGGAGAAAAGGGGATCCTTGTACACTATGGGTGGGAATGCAAATTGGTGCAACCACTGTGGAAAGCAGTATGGAGGTTTATTTAAAAACTAAAAATAGAACTACCATATGACTCAGCAAAATTTCACTACTGGGTATATATTTAAAAACCCTAAAAACAAAAAACACTAATTCATATATGGAATTTAGAAAGATGATAAAGATAACCCTGTATACGAGACAGCAAAAGAGACACAGATGTATAGAACAGTCTTTTGGACTCTGTGGGAGAGGGCAAGGGTGGGATGATTTGGGAGAATGGCATTGTAACATGTATATTATCATATGTGAAACGAATCGCCAGTCCATGTTCGATGCATGATACAGGATGCTCAGGGCTGGTGTACTGGGATGAACCAGAGGGATGGGATAGGGAGGGAGGTGGAAGGGGGGTTCAAGATGGGGAACACATGTACACCTGGGGCAGATTCATGTCAAGTATGGCAAAACCAATACAATAATGTAAAGTAATTAGCCTCTAATTAAAATAAATTAAAAAAATAAAAAGGTATATGCACCTCACTGTTCATAGCAGCATTATTTACAATTGCCAAGATACGAAAGCAACCTAAGTGTCCATCAACAGATTAATGGACAGAGATATAGGATATGTATATCATATATAGCACATATATATCATATATATATTAATGAAATTTTGCCATTTGCAGCAATATGGACAAACTTGGAGTGATATTATGCAAAGTAAAATAAGTCAGTCAGACAAATACTGTGTGGTGTCACGTGGAATTTAAAAAATATAACAAGTTAGTGGCTATAACAAAAAAGAAACAGAGTCACAGACATAGAGAATGAACTAGGGGTTACCAGTGGTGAGAAGGAAGAGGGAGGGATACCATAGGGGTAGAGGCTTAAGAGGTGCAAACTATTAGGTATAAAATAAGCTACAAGGATATATTATAAACACAGGGGTTATAACCAGTAATTTACAACAACTAAACTATAAATGAACCACAGCACACCAGGCCTCCCTGTCCATCACCAACTCCCGGAGTCGAGTTGGTGTTGCCATCCAGCCATCTCATTCTCTGTCGTCCCCGTCTCCTCCTGCCCCCAATCCCTCCCAGATCAGTCTTTTCCAGTGAGTCAACTCGTCGCATGAGGTGGCCAAAGTATTGGAGTTTCAGCTTTAGCATAAGTCCTTCCAATGAACACCCAGGATTGATCTCCTTTAGAATGGACTGGTTGGATTTCCTTGCAGTCCAAGGGACTCGCAAGAGTCTTCTCCGCAAAGAGTCGGACACGACTGAGCCACTGAACTGAACTGAAACTATAAATGGAGTATATAACCTTTAAAATTGTGAATTGTGAATAACTATATTGTACACCAGTAACTTATATAATATTGTACATCAGTTATAATTTAATTTTAAAAAACCTCATAAGATACCACTACAATGAGGACATCATTGACAATTCAGAGTATTAAGATTAGTCCCTTCATAAGAATTGAAATTCTTCCAATTTTATTGCTAACACATGAAGAAAACTTAATAGAGGTTTTTCCTAAATCTTAAAAATGTGGGTGTTTTTGTTTTTTTTTTTGGCCAAGCCAGGCACCAGGGATTGAACCTATACCCCCTGCATTGGGAGTGTGGAATCTTAACCACTGGTCCATCAGGGAAGTTCTTTTTAAAAATTTTCCAAATGTTAAAAACTTATAAGACATGACTAATAATGAGTAGTGATGCTTAAAGAAATTTTTGTAAACTTTTAATTTAAAAAATTATATGGATCAACCATGCTAGAGGTCTCTCCATTATTTCTATAGAAAAAATTGTTTGTATAGACATAATTTTTCTATAGAATAATTAAGTTTTTATAATTAAGAATAAGCTTTTAAAAACTTAAATTTGTCATGATTTCTTTATTCATTTTCATGGGCTTCTCTGGTGGCTCAGTGGTAAAGAATCTGACTGTAATGCAGGAGAACTCAGGAAACGTATTCAGTCTGTGTTGGGAAGATCCCCTGGAGAAGGCAATGGCAACCCACCCCAGTATTCTTGCCAGGAAAATCCAATGGACAGAGGAGCCTGATGGGCTACAGTCCATAGGGTTATAAAGAGTCAGACACGACTGAGCACAAGCATTCATTTTCATATCTGCTTTTGGTTTGTAATTTAATATTATTTTTTAAAAGAAGGACTCCAAATTATACAAGTTTCAGGTCACACAAAACATGGATCTGCCTCTGCCAGTGCCTGACTCAGAACCTGGCATATTAGATGTTTGTCAGAAGAATACACAGGAAGGGCTATTGGCCCAAGAATTATGACACTCAGCTTAGTGAAGGAGAGGTCAGTATATGCTGAAGTTCTTTAGAGTATCCAGCCTCCAGGCTTGAGCACTTTGGGATATGATGGTACTACACCTGCCAGTAGAAAATCTGGACCCAGTTAGTGGGAAGCCAAGATGGCAGAGGCAGAGAAAATGAGGCTGGAACCTGCCATATTGTTTCACAGTCAAGAAAGAATTTTTTCCTTGTGTGATCATTCTTTTTTTTTTTTGGAGCAGCTTGAATCTTTATTTATTTTTTAAGACCCAAACCATTTTTATTGGGGTATAGCCAATAAACAATGTTGTGGCAGTTTCAGGCGAACAGTGAAGGGATTCAGACATACATATACATGTATCCATTCTCCCCAAAACCCCACTCACATCCAGCCTGGCACACAACACTGAGCAGAGTTCCACGTACTGTACAATAGATCTTTGTTTGTTATCCATTTTAAATATAGCAGTGTGTACATGACCTTCCCAAAATCCCTAACTATCCCTTCCCCCCAGCAACCATAAGTTTGTTTTCTAAGTCTGTGAGCCTCTTTCTGTTTTGTAAGTTAACTTGTATCATTTATTTTTAGATTCAACATATAAGAGATGTAGTATGATATTTCTCCTCTGTCTGACTTACTTCACTCAGTATGACACTCTATTTCCATCCATGTTGCTGCAAATGGCGTTATTTCATTCTTTTTAATGGATGAGTAATACTCCATTACATATATGTAGTACATCTTATATATCCATTCTTCTGTCGATGGACATTTAGTTTGCTTCCATGTCTTGGCTATTACAAACAGTGCTGCAATGAACATTGGATGCATGTATCTTTTCAGGCCATGTTTTTCTCTGGATATATGCCCAGGAGTGTGTGTGTTCATTTTTGAAGGATCCTGAAATTAATTAAAAAAAATTCTTCCTCTCCCCGAAGAGTATGCAAATTAATTTTCAAGTGTTTGGAAATTTTTTCTTTTGAGTTATGTTTCTCATTTGAAGAAAATGGGTACTCTTCCTTCCCTTTAAACTGAATAATGTGGAACATATGTGAATAGGATTACATAAAGTCCCGAGATATTAATGTTCAGAAGCAACTGAAGTCTTTCACATAGAGTTCCAAATTAAAATACCTTACTTCAATAAAATGCATATTATGTGCTGATACTGCTATTCTACTCACATTCCTACTTGACAATATTCCCACTCTAAAGTAATTTTTAACCTCAAAATTTCTAGATTGCTTAATTTCCATCAAGCGCTAAAAGTCTAGGAAACTCTACTAACTAAAGACAAAGTAAATTCTAGATACACAATTTGAGTTAACTGTTCCCTGATGGAGATGCCTCTGAGGTCTCAGCTCCCAGAATTAGACCCACCCACCAGTTAAGCCATGGGCTTCCCTGGTGACTCAGCAGTAAAGAATCTGCCCGTCAATGCAGGAGATGTGGGTTCAATCCCTGGGTCTGGAAGATTCCCTGGAGAAGGAAATGGCAGCCCACCCCAGTATTCTTGCCTAGGAAACCCAATGGACAGAGGAGCCTGGTGGGCTACAGTCCATAGGGTTGCAAAAGAGTCGACATGACTGAGGGACTAAACAACAACAACAACCAGTGGAAGTACACCCTGATGGGAAAGCTTTGGAGCAGACAGTCCTCTTTTAAGGTGCTTGGGTAAAGTATAGAGCACCATGATATCTACAGGCCCCAGAAATAGATAGATTCAAACAATTGATATCATTTGGGTTCTGTCACTCAGAGTAGGGTACCCTAAAAGAGGGAAAACAGGAAACTCAGAAAAAAGTACTGTAGAAGTCCTAGTAGGCAGATAATTAATATCAGGGATGCCCATCAGCAAGTAACTTTAGCTACCTGGCTGGCATTCAGAAATAGAGTCCAGTCTCTGAGACAGGTTGATAGTAGAGATGGATAATAATAAAACAGGACTCTGGTTGTTGAAGATACTAAGTCAGATACCAGCCACAAGGAAGCAAGGCAGAAACTCAATTAAATAAACTGAAGCATAAGCAGGTCTTAGAAAATGAGAGGCTTGTAATAAGAACTTGAACATATAGTCAGAGCTAGAATAGAAACAACTGTTGACACTGAATCCACCTAAAATTCAGTTCCTTTGCTAAGTTTATGATTAGCCTCTCTGTCAAAAACTTTATTCCCTTTCATTTCCTGCCCCATTCCCCTCTGGATCAAGAAGTATCAAAGAAAACAGGTAATCAAAATTAAGCAAAACCTTGTGGGGCCTTCTCAAGTACAGAAGTCCCTCTGTGTCCCCCACTCCTTGTCTTCAGGAAAAAAGCTTCAGTCCCTGAGTTCCAAAAAGCAGACACATAAGTTAACAATTACAGAAGTGAAGGAATGGAGAAACAAAGGAAAAGCAGTCCATCACGAAAAGCATCGATAGGGTTGCTGTGTGCCCACATCACTCCATGGGCAGTGGGAGATGCTATAGGAATTGTACTCGCAAACAAGAAAGAAGAGATTTGTCAGTCAAGACTGACAGAAAATTTTATTAAGCGCAGACTCTTGTACAGATGGTGAATATCTGCAAATGAACGTTTGCAAGCTCCTGTGATTGGAGGTGTGCTCTAGGATTGGTTGCCGATCCTAGAAGGCTCACCTCCCTCCTCCCATGCCCCTCACCCCATCTGTTTCTGTAGGCTTTGATTGCCATGGACAAGCCCTTCCAATTAGTGCTTTTGAAGGACTGAGGCCTGCTGTTGCACAGAGATCAAGCCCTGAGCCTTTGGAGTACTGACTAGGAGACCTGACTCCAAGACCCTAGACTACCAGAAAACTAACCCTAGGGAGTACCAAACAGTGAGAACTGACACAAAGGAAACCACTTGAATACAAGACCCAGCATCACCCAACTACCAGTAGTACCCTGTGCAGGATGCCTCACCTAAACAACTAACAAAAAAATACAAACCAAATCATCAGCAGACAGGGTTACCACCTCACTCAGTCTTGCCCATCAGAGGAAAAACAAACAAACAGAAACAGCACAAATCTCACCTTAAACAAAGTTTACACAAACCAGTGGACCAACATTAGGAGGACAGAAATCAAAAGGAAGAAAAAAATTCAACCTTGAACCCTGGGAAAAGGAGACATCAAACACGATGAGTTAAAAAAAAAATAATGAAAAGGCAGATAAATACTACACAAATTAAAGAACAAAACGGAAACACAGAAGTCCAAATAAATGAAGAGGTAATAGGCAAACTCCCTGAAAAAGAATTCAGAATAATGATAGTAAAGATGATCAAGGTTTTGACCATCGAGATCATCAAGATGACAACTAAATGGAGAAAATGCAAGAATCAATTAACAAAGACCTAGAAGAATTAAAGAATAAACATACAGAGACAAACAACATAATTACTGAAATTAAAAATACTCTAGAAGGAAGGAATCAATAGAAGAATATCTGAAGCAGAAAAGTGAATCAGTGAGCTGGAAGATAAAATGGTGGAAATAACTTCTGAAGAGCAGAATAAAGTAAAAAGAATAAAGAGAACTGAGGATAGTCTCAGAGACCTCAGGGACAATATCAAACACACCAACATTTGAATTATAAGGGTCCCAGAAGAAGAAGAGAAAAAGAAAGGGTATGAGAAAATTTTTGAAGAGATTATAGTTGAAAATTTCCCCAACATGGAAAAGGAAATAGTCAATCAAGTCTAAGAGGCACAAAGAATCCCATACATGATAAACCCAAGGAGAAACATGTCAAGACACATACTAATCAAACTAACAAAGACTAAACACAAAGAAAGAATATTAAAAGAAGCAAGGGCAAAGCAACAAGTAACATACAAGGGAAACCCCATATGCGTTAACAGCTGATCTTTCAGAAGAAATTCTGCAGGCCAGAGGGGAATGGCAGGATATATTTAAACTACTGAAAGGGGAAAATCTACAACCAAGATTACCGTACCCCACAAGGATCTCATTCAAAATTGATGGAGAAATAAAAAGCTTTTTAGACAAGCAAAAGTTAAGAGAACTCAGTACCACCAAATCAGCTTTACAATAAATATTAAACAGACTTATATAGTCAAGAAATACAACAGAAGAAAAAAGATCTACCAAATCAACCCCTAACAATTAAGAAAATGGCAATAGGAACATATATATCAATAATTACTTTAAATGTAAGTGGATTAAATCCTCCAACCAAAAGACACAGACTGGTTGAATGGATACAAAAACAAGACCCACATATATGCTGTCTACAAGAAACCCACTTCAGACCTACAAACAAATATAGACTGAAAGTAAGAGGATAGAAAAATATATTTCATGCAAATGGGAAGCAAAAGAAAGCTGGAATAGCAATCTTCACATCAGACAAAATAGGCCTTAAAATAAAGAAGATGACAAGAGATAAGGAAGGACACTACATAATGATCAAGGGATCAAACCAAGAAGAAGATATAACAATTGTAAATATCTATGCACCCAACATAGGAGCACCTCAATACATAAGACAAACACTAACAGACATAAAAGGAGAAATTGACAGTAACACAATAATAGTAGGAGACTTTAATACCCCACTCCCACCAATGAACAGATCAGCAAAACAGAGAATTAATAAGGAAACCCAAGTCTTAAGTGATACATTAGATGAGATGGATCTCATTGATATCTTCAGGACATTCCATCCAAATGAAGAAGAATACACCTTCTTCTCAAGTGTATGTGGAACATTCTCCATGATAGACCACATCTTGGGTCACAAATCAAACCTCAGTAAATTTAAGAAAGTTGAAATCGTATCAAGCATCTTATCTGACCACAATGCTATGAGCCTAGATATCAATTACAAGAAAAAAACTGCAAGAAACACAAACACGTGGAGATTAAACAACACGTTTCTAAATAACCAAAGGTTACTGAAGAAATCAAAAGGGAAATTAAAAAAATTTCTAGAAACAAATGACAATGAAAACACTTCAACTCAAAACCTAGGGGATGCAGCAAAAGCAGTTCTAAGAGCAAAGTTTATAGCAATACAATCCTCAAGAAACAAGAAAAACATCGAACAGACAACCTAACTTTACACCCAAAACAACTGGAAAAAGAAAAACAAAAAAAACACCAAAATTAGTAGAAAGAAAGAAATCATAAAGATCTGAGCAGAAATAAATGAAAAAGATGATAGTAAAGATTAATATAAAAAATTAATAAAACTAAAAGCTGGTTCTTTGAAAAGACAAACCAAATTGATAAAATTTTAGCCAGATTCATCAAGAACAAAAGAGAGAAGAATCAACTTAACAAAATTAGAAATGAAAAAAGAGATGTTAAAAAACAATGCAGATATACAAAGAATTATAAGAGACTATTATGAACGACTACCTGGCAATAAAATAGATAACCAGGAAGAAATGGACAAATTCTTACACAAGTTCAATCTTCCAAGATTGAACCAGGAAGAAATAGAAATTATGAAAGCCAAATACAAGCACTGAAATTGAGGCTGTGATCAAAAATCTCCCATAAAACAAAAGCTCAGGACTGTATGGCTTCACAGGAGAATTCAATAAAACATTTAGAAAAGAGCTAATGCCTATCCTTCTAAAACTCTTTCCAAAAAATTGCAGAGGAAGGAACACTTCCAAACTCATTCTACAAGGCCACCATCACCCTGATATCAAAACCAGACAAAGACAACACACAAAAAAGATAATTACAGTCAAATATCACTGATGAACAAATCAGAACAAAGCAAAAATCCTCAACAAAATTTTAGCAAACAGAATTCAGCAACACATCTAAAAGCTCACATACCATGATCAACTTTCGTTTACCTCAGGAATGCAAAGATTCTTCAATATACACAAATCAATCAATGTGATTCACCATATTAACAAATTGAAAGATAAAAGCCATATGATCATCTCAATAGATGCAGAAAAAGCCTTTGACAAAATTCAGCACCCATTTATGATTAAAACTCTTCAAAAAATGGACATGGAAGGAACCCACCTCAACACAGCTAAGGCTATATATGATGAGCCTACAGTGAACATTATTCTCAATGGTGAGAAACTGAAAGCATTCCCCCTAAGGTCAGGAACAAGACAAGAGTGTCCACTTTTGCCACCATTATTGAATATAGTTCTGGAATTCCTAGCTATAGCAATCAGAGAAGAAGAAGAAATAAAAGCAATCCAGATTGGAAAAGAAGTAAAGCTCTCTCTCACTGTTTGCAGATGCCATGATACTGTACATAGAAAACCATAAAGGTAGTATCAGAAAATTGCTACAGCTAATCAGTGAATTTAGCCAAGTTTCAAGATACAAAATCAATACATAGAAATCAATTGCATTTCTATAAACTAACAATGAAAAATCAGAAAGAGCAAGTAAGGAATCAATCCCACTCACTATTGCAACAAAAAGAATTAAATATCTAGGAATAAACTTACCTAAGTAGACAAAAGAACTGTACACAGAAAATTATAAGACACTGATGAAAGAAATCAAAGACGACATAAACAGATGGAAAGATATTCCATGTTCCTGGGTAGGAAGAATCAATACCTGGAAAATGACTATACTACCAAATGCAATCTACAGATTCAGTGTAACCCCTAACAAATTACCAGTGGCATTTTTCACAGAACTAGAACAAACAATTTCACAATTCATATGGAAACACAAAAGACCCTGAATAGCCAAAGCAGTCTTGAGAAAGAAGAAAGCAGCTGGAGAAATCAACCTTCCTGACTTCAGATTATACTACATAGCTACAGTCATCAAGACAGTATGGCACTGGCACATAAACAGAAATATAGACTAATGGAATAAGACAGAAAGCCCAGAAATAAACCCATGCACCTATGGGTACCTTATTTTTGACAGAGGAGGCAAGGATATACTATGGGGCAAAGACAGCTGGGAAAACTGGACAGTTACGTGTAAAATAATGAAATTAGAACACTTCTTAACAAAGATAAACTCAAAATGGATTAAAGACCTAAATGTAAGACCAGAAACTATAAAACTCTTAGAGGAAAACATAGGCAGAACACTCGATGACATAAATCAAAGCAAGACCCTCTATGACCCACCTCCTAGGGTAACGTAAATAAAAACAGATGTAAACAAGTGGGACCTGATTAAACTTAAAAGCTTTTGCACAGCAAAGGAAACTATAAGCAAGGTGAAAAGACAACCCTCAGAATGGGAGATAATAATAGCAAATGAAACAACTGATAAACTATTACTTCCCAAAATATACAAGCATCTCATACAACTCAATGCCAGAAAAACAAACAACCCAATCAAAAAGTGGGAAAAAGACCTAAACAGACATTTCTCCAAAGAAGACATACAGATGGTTAACAAACACATGAAAAGATGCTCAACATCGCTCAGTATTAGAGAAATGTAAATCAAAACCACAATGAGATATCACCTCACACTGGTCAGAATCAGTCAGTTCAGTTCAGTGGCTCAGTCGTGTCCGACTCTTTGCAACTCCATGAACCACAGCAAGCCAGGCCTTCCTGTCCATCACCAACTCTTGGAGTTTACCCAAACTCATGTCCATTGAGTTGGTGATGCCATCCAACCATCTCATCCTCTGTTGTCCCCTTCTCCTCCTGCCCTCAATCAGGGTCTTTTCAAATGAGTCAGCGCTTCACATCAGGTGGTCAAAGTATTGGAGTTTCAGCTTCAACCTTCCAATGAACACCCAGGATTGATCTCCTTTAGGATTACTGGTTGGATCTCCTTGCAGTCCAAGGGACTCTCATGTCTTCTCCAACACCACAGTTCAAAAGCATGAATTTTTCGGCACTCAGCTTTCTTCACAGTCCACTCTCACATCCGTACATGACCACTGGAAAAACCATATAGCCTTGACTAGATGGACCTTTGTTGACAAAATAATGTCTCTACTTTTTAATATGCTGTCTAGGTTGGTTATAACTTTCCTTCCAAGGAGTAAGCATCTTTTAATTTCATGGCTGCAATCACCATCTGCAGTGATTTTGGAGCCCAGAAAAATAAAGTTAGCCACTGTTTCCACTGTTTCCCTATCCATTTGCCATGAATCATCATCAAAAAGTCTACAAACAATAAATGCTGGAGAAGGTGTGAAGAGAAGGAAACACTCTTGTACTGTTGGTGGGAATGTAAATTGATACAGCCACTATGGAAGGAAGTATGGAGATTACTTAAAAAACTAGAAATGAAACCACCATATGGCCTAGCAATCCAACTCCTAGGCATACACCCTAAGGAATCCAACATTGAAAAAGATACATGTATCCCATTGTTCATTGCAGCACTATTTACAATAGCTAGAACATGGAAGCAACCTAGATATCCATCAACAGATGAATGGATAAAGAAGTAGTGGTACATATACACAATGGGATATTACTCAGCCGTAAAAACAAACGCAGTTGAGTCAGTTCTGATGAGGTGGATGAACTTAGAACCTATTAAATAGAGTGAAGTGAGTCAGAAAGAGAACAATAAATATTATATTCTAATGCACATATATGGAATCTAGAAAAATGGTACTGATGAATTTATTTACAGGGCAGCAATGGAGAAACAGACATAGAGAATAGACTTATGGACGTGGGGAGAGGGGAGGAGAGGGTGAGGTGTATGGAAAGAGTAACATGGGAATTGACATTATACCATATTAAAAAGCCAGAGAAGGCAATGGCACCCCACTCCAGTACTTTTTGCCTGGGAAATCCCATGGACTGAGGAGCCTTGTAGGCTATAGTCCATGGAGTCACACATAGTTGGACACGACTGATGCGACTTAGCAGCAGCAGAGCAGCAGCAGCATATTAAAAAGCAGAGACATTACTTTGCCAACAAAGGTCCATCTAGTCAAGGCTATGGTTTTTCCACTGGTCATGTATGGATGTGAGAGTTGGACTGTGAAGAAAGCTGAGCATCGAAGAATTTATGCTTTTGAACTGTAGTGTTGGAGAAGATTCTTGAGAGTCCCTTGGACTTCAAGGATATCCAACCAGTCCATTCTAAAGGAGATCAGTCCTGGATGTTCATTGGAAGGACTGATGCTAAAGCTGAAACTCCAATACTTTGGCCACCTCATGTGAAGAGTTGACTCACTGGAAAAGGTTCTGATGCTGGGAGGGATTGGGGGCAGGAGGAGAAGGAGAGAATGAGATGGCTGGATGGCATCACTGACTTGATGGAGTTGAGTTTGAGTGAATTCCGGGAGTTGGTGATGGACAGGGAGGCCTGGCGTGCTGTGATTCATGGGGTCGCAAAGAGTCGGACGTGACTGAGCGGCTGAACTGAACTGAATGATGTAAACATATGGCCAATGGGAATTCGTTGTATGGCTCGGGAAACTCAAACAGGGGCTCTGGATCAACCTGAAGGGGTGGGATGGGGAGAGAGATGGGAGGGGGTTTCAAAAGGGAGGGTATATATGTATACCTATGGCTGATTCATGTTGAAGTTTGACAGAAAACAGCAAAATTCTGTAAAGCAATTATCCTTCAATAAAAAATGAATTAAAAGGAAAAAAAAGAAACGAAAAGCATTGATAGCTTAAACAATGTAACAGTTCCTCCTCAAGGGATAAAACTAACAATCTGACCCATATCCTTGAGATGTTTTGCAGAAATTTAGACTCCCACCCAGGTGGAGGATGATGACTACATGTTAACCACAGCACAAAGACCCCAGACTGAATGTAATGAGAAAGTTGATGACTAAGATTCCCAAAATATCACCCTGTTAACTTATTAACTACTGATCAGAAGAAAGTTCATGAGCTGATGACACTCCCTTCAACACCCACTGCCTTTTAAGACTTCTTCCTTGAGAGTTCAGGTCTCTAGAACATGAGCTCCCTATTCTCCTTGCTTTGTGCCTTGCAAAAAATGCTGTAGTTTCCTTCATAACATCCAGTGTCAATGACTGGCTTTGTTGGCCATAGGATAATGGGACCCCAGTTTGGTTTTGTAACAAGATGGCTTGATCCAGAATCTCAGCATTGGGCTAGCGCCTCTTAAACCTCTTCTGTTCAAGGGCTGGACAGGACAAAAGGATATGCTAAGTTCACAGTTAGGACCAAGTAGAGAAGAAGAGTACTATAGATACTTGGCATCAGGTAAGATCTGAATGATGATAAATTAAAGGAAGGGCCTACCTATGTACTAACTGTGGAAAATTATTCAACAGATGGGAATACCAGAACACCTTACCTGCCTCCTGAGAAATCCGTTTGCAGGTCAAGAAAAAGCAGTTAGAACCAGACATGGAACAATGGATTGGTTCCAAATTGGGAAAGGAGTATGTCAGGGCTGTATATTGTCACCCTGCTTATTTAACTTATATGCAGAATCAGTTCAGTTCAGTTCAGTCGCTCAGTCGTGTCTGACTCTTAGCGACCCCATGAACCACAGCACGCCAGGCCTCTCTGTCCATCACCAACTCCCAGAGTTCACTCAAACTCATGTCCATCGAGTCGGTGATGCCATCCAGCCACCTCATTCTCCGTCGTCCCCATCTCCTCCTACCCCCAATCACTCCCAGCATCAGAGTATGCAGAATACATCATGCAAAATGCCATGCTGGGTGAAGCATAGGCTAGAATCAAGATTGCCAGGAGAAATATCAATAACCTCAGATATGAAGATGATACCACCCTTATGGCAGAAAGCAAAGAGTAACTAAAGAGCCTCTTGATGAAAGTGCAAGAGGAGAGTGAAAAAGCTGGCTTAAAACTCAACATTCAAAAAACTAAGATAGTGGCATCAAGTCCCATCTCTCTCTCTTTGGTTGCTAAGTTGTATCCAACTCTTGTGACCGCATGGATTGTAGTCCACCATATTCTTCTGTCCATGGGATTCTCCAGGCAAGAATACTGGAATGGGTTGTCATTTCCTTCTCCATCACTTCATGGCAAATAGATGGGGAAACATTGAAAACAGTGATATACTTTATTTTCTTGGGCTCCAAAATCACTGCCGATGGTGACTACAGCCATGAAATTAAAAGATGCTTGCTCCTTGGAAGAAAAGCTACGACCAACCTAGACAGCATGTTAGAAAGCAGAGACATTACCTTGCCAACAAAGGTCCATAGTCAAAGTTATGGTTTTTCCAGAGTCACGTATGGGTGTGAGAGTAGGACCATAAAGAAAGCTAGGTGCCGAAGAACTGATGCTTTTGAACTGTGATGTTGGAGAAGACTCTTGAGAGTCCCTTGGACTGCAAGGAGATCAAACTAGTCAATCCTAAAAGAAATCAGTCCTGAATATTCATTGGAAGGACTGATGCTGAAGCTGAAAATCCAGTATTTTGGCTGTCTGATACTAAGGACTAACTCATTGGAAAAGACCCTGATTCTGGGAAAGATTGAAGGCAGGAGGAGAAGGGGACTATTGAGGATGAGATGGTTGGATGGCATCACCTATTCGATGGACATGAGCTTGAGCAAGCTCCAGGAGTTGGTGATGGACAGGGAAACCTGGTGTGCTATAGTCCTTGGGGCCACAAAGAGTCAGACACAACTAACCAACTGAACTGAACTGAGCTATGTACTGGCCTTTTGAAACAGGTCTTGAAAAGAGAACATAATACCTAAAACTTAACAACAAAAGGAAAATCACTTGAACTGTTAGGCTACTTCTAAGATAAAGAAGACCTCTTAGTAAGGGCAAGTGTTTAGGGGGATTAAGAAATAATCAAGGGCTTCCCAGGTGGCACAAAGGTAAAGAATCCACCTGCAATGCAGGAGACACAAGAGATGTGGGTTCGATCCCTGGGTTGAGAAGGTCCCCTGGAGTAGGAAATGGCAACCCACTCCAGTATTCTTGTCTGGAAAATCGCATGGTCAGAGTAGCCTGGCAGGCTACAGTCCAAAAGGTTGCAAAGAGTCAGACATGACTGATTACATTCCAAAATAATCCAATGATCATATTTTAAAAATATACTTTCCTTTACACATAATAATGCGTGAAAGAGTCAATAAAGACTATAATTAAGGACTTTTTCTAAGTTTAGGATGGATCAGGAAATAGTTTTCTCTTCCTAAACACTGATTTTTCAAATGTTTGACAGAAATTCTCATCTAGGAAGTTGCTTGGCACATTTTTTCTCTTGACTCATTGTCTGACTCACCAGTGAGATAAACTGTGACGATCCTGGACATCTCTGGGGTCCACCATTTACCTCTTCTCCCCATATCATTGCTCAATTTCTGGGTCTAGAGTAGGAAATACACAGAAAGATTCAATATATTTTAAGTGGCATGTAAGAATTAGCCTTGTTGTCATAGACTTGATATCTGGTGATTCCTGGATGGCCATATGTTAGTTCCTAAACCTATCAACTTGGATACATTTCAATTTCTGGTCTTTAATTTCTTCCCCCTAGTATTTCAATTCCTTGCTGGGATGGAGCTTTAGGCACTAAAACCCATTCCACTTGGCTGGACAGCTGACCTATCTCTGGATCTGGATTCCTGAAAGTATGAATCCTATTTCCTATACTTTCAGCTTCTGATTAAAATTTTTTCTGAAGATGATGATAACTCTAAGTCATGGAAATGATGCCTGTTTATCTTGGAACACTGCTTACTATGTGAATATCTGCCTGGAGTAACAGTGAGACTGGCACCCTCTCATCCTTAGGGATTAGGGAGGATCTCCATAATGTCTTACATGGAGA
The DNA here is from genome assembly GCF_049115385.1 of Moschus berezovskii. NCBI lineage: Eukaryota > Metazoa > Chordata > Mammalia > Artiodactyla > Moschidae > Moschus > Moschus berezovskii. The sequence goes on along the minus strand of NC_142470.1, from coordinate 45,082,698 downwards.
AAAAAAGCAGAGGTCTGGAACTCGACAGATTTGAGGTTCATCCCAGCTCTGTTACTTAATTTTAGATAAATTACTGAACTTCTCTAAGCCTATTTTCTCATCCATTAAAATGAGGAGTGATTGCTACTCACATGACAACTGTGAAAATTAAATGAGATTAAAAATGTAAAGCCTCTAATATAGTGCTTGCATGTAAAAGTTTTTTAACAAATGATAGCCATTTTAATTACTAGCAAATGTAAGAAAAGGTAAATTCATTCAGCCCCAAAAATGCTTATTAAGTGCCTTTTAACTGCCAAATATTTTATTGAGCTCCGGAAGGAGGTAAAAAGGCAAAGATGACATGGTCCTCTGATAGGGAAAAAGAATAAGCCAATAGACATCTTCAACAAAATTTGTAGACAGTGCAATGGCAGACATCAGTTCAGAGTGACATGTATATTCCTTGGAGGAGCATCTGAACTGGAAGTTATAATCCTGGATAAGCATCCTAAAGAAGAAAGCTGATTCTTAAGAAAGGGGGATGAAAGGTGCTCCTGGCAGAAGCATGGAAGAATTTGGTGATTGGGAAATTCCAAATACTTCATCAGTGTGGTTGGAAGATGGACTGGGAGTAGGGAAGTAAGTCAGCAAGGGAAATAGAAAGGTAAGTAGGGGTCTCTCCTGATGGCCCTATGGCCGAGCTAAGGTGTTTGAGATCCAACCAGAGGGCTATAAGTGGCTGCTGATGAGTTTAAAGCAGAGGAGCAACATGATCAGATTTATGTTATAGCAAAATCACTCCAAATCACTTCCATTGTGCTGGATTTGAATAGCACTGAAAACAAAGGCAGAACCACCACAGTAGAAGTCCATATGCTACTCATGAAGCATGCTCCCCTCTTTTTAATTCTATAATGTGATGTCATGCCAAAATAATTTCACAGATACTAAGATAATGAAATAAAAACCATTTTAAACATAAAACGTCTTTTATTGTGAGCTTCTTGACTTTTTAAAAAACAAAATTATACATCTTCAATGATTAAAATGAAATCTAAAATCCTGACACATACTTCCATATACTATGGTCTTAATACTGTGCATGTATCCCTAGTAGCCACAGGTCTGACTGAAAGTGACTTAATAAATAAAAATTTTATTTAACGTGAAATGCTTAGTCATCCAGAGATTAGTGCAGAGCTATATCTACAATGAACTCTATATTTTTGACAATTGGTAAATTTTAAAATCTTAAAATTCTCAGTTTTGTAAAATACTCAGTACTTTTTCACATATATGTCACACTACTATTTTTAGGATGCTGACAAGAAATTTAATTTTTGAGAAATGATTATAAAAGAATTTAAGGAACTGAATTATAAGAAAGGTATCTCTTGAATCATACTAATATACAATGAACTATTAGGTTAAAATATCAGATATTGGTTATACCTCTTTCTTATGTGGTCAAACTAGTCACACAGATCATACAGGAAAGGCATTTTCCAGCCAACAACCAGCTCTGAGTTGACCTGTTTCATGCTTATATTTTGCCATTTATCTTTTACCCCTAATGCTGGCTTCCACTTGTGTAGCAGACACTAAGGTAATCTCTTCAACATCTATCCCACCTCTGGACACTGTGCATCATCCATTTGGACACCTACACAAGTGAGGCAAGTCCTGATAAGTCTGCCTCAATGAATACAATCAGATCTTTCTTGCCTATAACTGGTCTAGGACCTAATGCTTAAACCTGTCAGCACATGGAATTCCTTTAGAAACAGGAATAGGAACATAATTGTTCCAAGAACAATAAGACATGCCAAGAAAATTGTTTAGAGACTTCTAGGAAAAGTTCCTTCATTTATGAGTGATTCATTAGAAAATGGCTTAAAAAACAGATAAGCATGTAGCTTCAATCATTACTACCACCCTATAACTATGAGGAAACCACTTTAGGATACAAATGATATTATCCTGGGTCCTTGATGACATTGTTGAACTGAGTTTTAACCAAACCTGAAGCCCAGTCTACCTCTGGACTTTCAGTTATCTAACCAATGAATTTCTCTACTGTTTATGCCACCACTTTCAGTTGGGTTTCTGTTATTTGCACTGAAAGTATTCTAAATGTGGCAATTTTCTACCACTTTTGCCTACCACCTTTGTTTCTAACATGATGAACCCACTGGCTGTTTTTCTTAGCCTTAACCCTCAGCACTCATCTATCTAGACACAGTGAACATTTTTGTTGTCTATCCAATATCCAGACCTACCTTCTTCCGCTGGGTGATATCATGCAAGGACAGGTTGTATGAACCTGGTACAGCCACAAAAGAAGATAGCCTGAGAACAAAGTTGATATGCTTAAAATGACAAAATAGAAGAATGGAAAAAACACAAGGCCTTGATAATTAATGTCATTTAACTGATGGAACACTATTTTCAGACTTCTATTATCTGAGTAACAGATATTCTCATTGTTTAAGATAATTTGAGCTGGAGTATTCTATTGTTTGAATTTGAAAATGACTAAAATATTGTAGCAATTTCTAGTACTAGAGAAAATGGTAGTAAGAATAAGAATGCTAGTATATGTTGACTACTTCTTATGGTTTTCACTAAAAATGTACAACAAAGGGGGAAGCTTAGACTGAAAGGAGAGAAGGAAGTGGGAGGCAGTAATAGGAGATAAACTTAGTTGCCAAAATTTCTCCTATGGCTCTCCTGCTAAATAATCTACATCGAAGGCAGTTAGTTTTATGTCAAATATAAGTTTACAGAAGGGGCTTCTCTATCTACATTCATTGTTTTCAATTATACTGGTGATATAGGTCATCAAAGTGTGAACCAGGGGGAGTGGGTAAATCTCAGAGAGATGTCTGAAGTGCTCAGACCCAAGGACTGTGTCTAATTGGGTTTTCTGATCCTTTTTACTGATCTGTGGAATCAGTCAAAAGAAATCAGGATCTACTAATTTTGCTAAGTCTCAGGGAAATTATAAGCCTGGGAAATTCACAGCAATGAACAATTCTACAACAGTTCAATTCCTAAGGCACCCTTCCAGTAACTCAAACTCACACTAACAAATGTGCTAATCCAATACTTGTGTCAAATGTGGCTATAGAAGACAATGCACAAGAAAGATGTTCTCAAAAGAACAGAATTAAGGGTGATAGAAGGCAATGTTGTTGTTTAGTTGCTAAGTAGTATCTGACTCTTTGTAGTATCTGACTCTTTGTAGTGTCTGACTCTTTGCAACCCAGTGGACTGTAGCCCATCAGGCTCCTCTGTCCATAGTATTTCTCAGACTAGAATACTGGAGTGGGGTGCCCTTTAATGGAAGGCAATAGGTTATCCCAAAAACCAGGATCAGAGACTACCATTCTGACTGACCAAGGGACTCAACATTATTGGGTGGGCAGTCCTCTCCTTTCTAATCGGATACAATATGGGCTCTAGGCCAATATCCACTGAATGCCATTTGAATTCTCCCCTTTCCAAATAAGAGTCACATTTCTATCTATTTTGTTCCTTCTCAATTATTTCATATTGAAAATGAAGTAGAAAACTTATCTTTAAGCCATGGGTCCCTGGGTCACAAAGAGCCAAGTCCAGACCTGATAGAGAATTCTTGGCCTTGGAGCTGGATATGGTTACTGGCTGAGACTTTGGGATGTCTCCCCTGGGGAGGCAATGAATGTGTCTCACATAGGTATGGACATTTTTTTAGATTGTGTATAGGAAAATGGATGTATGAAGTTTGACTTATATATAATAGTATTGGTTTTCTACTCCGTATCCATTTTCCCTTCTTACTTATTTAAAGAGTCCTACTTTTGTTCAGGTACCCACCACTTTCTACATGTCCGTGTGCATCAGGAGAGACTGGTCTCATGCCCACTCCCATTAGGTAAATCCTGACTAGTCTAGGCTAGTCATGATTCTTCTATTCTTCTTTCTGGTAACTGTATTAGACATGGGCATATTGAGCAATGACATGAGGAAAAGTTTGCTAGGAAACTTCTGGTAAAGATTTCCCTACTTTCTAAAAAATTACACAAGGAAGTCAGAGCTTCTCTCTGTGCACATGATACATGGGCCTGCTGCAGCCATCTGGTAACCATTTGGAGAACTTTGTGCAAAGTACAAAGCTGACATACTTAGGTGATGAAAACAATCAGGAAAGAAACAGGGTCCTTCAGACAATGAATTAAATAGTCTTACAGACTCTCTAGCTCAGGATTTCTTGTCATGTATAATAGGAAATATCCTTATGGTTTAAATCTATTTAAACCGAGAACATCTTTTTACTTGCAGTTCAACGCATCCTCACTGATACATCTCTGTTTTCGCTTGATTAATGTTTTGCAATATTTTGTAATTCAGACTTTTCTAGAGGCACTTTATGGAAGGCAGAGAGACTGGACACTGACCTAGATACTATTTTCCAGAGTACTTTTTGGAGCATGAACACATTTATTCAGTTATGCCACACAAATACTAATTCAGATCCTAGACTTTCAGAATCTCTTACAAATTGTACCCCCTAAAATTGATGTGTTGAAGTTCTAACCTCTAGTCCCCTAGAATGTCTTATTTGGAGATAGGGTCTTCACAGAGCTAATCAAGGTAAAATGAAATCTTTAGGATGAGTCCTAATTCAACGTGACCGGTGCACTTAAAAGAAGAGGTATTTGGACACAGACACAGAAAGAGGGAAAATAATGGGAAGAGACATGAGAAGAGAGTAGTCATCTTCAAGCCAAGGAGAGGAATACACTCTCCCCTCACAGACTTCAGAAAGAGCCAATTCTGCCAATACCTTCACTTCAGACTTCTAGCCCCAGAACTGTGAGACAATACATTTCTGCTGTTTGAGTCACTCAGTCTGTAGTACTTTGGTATAGTACTCCTAGCAAACTAATACAGTCTCTGTGCTATTTCTGCTAGGAACTAGGAAGAGGTCTTTCTTTCTTAACAAATGCTAGTCACTTATTTACATATACAATTTAATTTGACAAGCATTTATTGAGCAACTACTATGTCTCAGGACTTATTAAGTGATAGGTTCACAGAGAAGTACTCACTTCTTGTTCTCAGAGAGCTCAGTAAAGTAGCTGTGTGTTCTTTAAGAGAAGAGTTATTAAGAGAAGAGATATTCTCAAACACTTTAGAAGAAACTATTTAAAATTCAACAAGTCATAAGCCTATGGCAGATAATTCTTACGTGCATATTAAAGCAGATTTCCCTCATTAATGTTCATGATAAATAAATGTTATATTCATGAGAGGAATAAACTGTATTAATGGTAAAATATTTCATAATGAATTCAGATTGGATTATATAATCAGTCCTAAATGGTGAAGTTTTACCCAAAAGATCTGCAATGAATAACTTTTTAAAAGTTGCTCAAGACTATCAATAAAGTTCCCAGGATGTAAAGATTATAAAGGAAGAGGGGTAGTAAAAAAAAAAAAAAATTAAAATGTGGTACTGGGAGGAACAAGATGGCGGAGGAATAGGACGGCGAGACCACTTTCTCCCCCACAAATTCATCAAAAGAACATTTGAATGAAGAGTAAAGTCCACAAAACAACTTCTGAATGCTGGCAGAGGACATCAGGCACCCAGAAAAGCAGCCCATTATCTTCGAAAGGAGGTAAGAAAAAACATAAAAGATAAAAAGAGAAACAAAAGAGGTAAGGACAGAGCTCCGTCCGGGAAGGGAGGCTTCAAAAGGAGAGAAGTTTCCAAACACCAGGAAACACTCTCACTGGCAAGTCTGTGGCGAGCCTTGGAACCTCAGAGGGCCACATAACTGGGAGGAAAAAAAAAAAAAACAATTAAAACCCACAGATTACCCGCCAAACAGTAACTCCCAGCGGGCCAAACAGTAACTCCCAGCGGAGAAGCAGCGCAGATGCCTGCATATGCCATTAGCAAGCGGGGGCTGGGCAGGGGAGCCGGCTGAACTGCTTAGAGAGAGGACTGGTCTTGAATGCCGTGAGAACAATCTGAGAGAACTGGGGATAGCAAAGCAGACTGTGGGAAAGCTTCCCCGCAAAAAGGAGGAAAGCTCTAACCTAAGACTCTGCCAGCCCCGCTCACAGAACAAAGGGCTGAGCAGAGCGAGCCAGCTGCGGTCGGCCCATCCCCCATCCCCCGTGGAGACAGGCCAGGGAGGACAGCCAGAGCCAGAGCGGGCAACCGCAGCCCCAGAAAGACATCCGATACAAACTGCAGGCAGGCTTATTGCTGATCAAGACTTCTTGGGCTCGGGTCGGTCGATATCTGCCTGAGAAGGTGTGCCGGTTGTACACCCAGAAAACCGAGTGGCAGGTACTGGGGAGGTGATAAGTTGCAGCGACTGCACTCGCCAAACACGTGGTCACCTGAGCTGCTCGGACCGGGGAAGGCACAAAACACAGGCCCAACCAAGTCTGCACCTTTGTGGAGCACCCAAGAAACTGAACTTGAGCCGCTCAGACCTGGGAAGTGCATACAACCCAGCGCCAGCCTTGGACAGTTCCCGGCAGAGCAATCTAGAGCCTGTGCAGTGTAGACTGGGAAAACACACACGCTGTGAGCGGGGGCAAACCCAGTCTGGCTAAGAGGCTACATGCACTCCCCATAGACGCCAGAGATATTTGTCTGCAGCATTCCTCCCTTCCCAGAACAGGACTGAACAACTGAGCCTTAAAAAGTGTCCACCCACCCCCTAATATCAGGGCAGAAATTAGACACTGAAGAGACCAGCAAACAGAAGCTAAAACAGAGGGAACCACCTTGGAAATGACAGATAGAGAAGTCTAGAGACTACTCCAAGAATAAGACCAAAAACCAGAGGCAAGAGGCTTAAGCCCGAATCCTGAGAACACCAGAGAACTCCTGACTCCAGGGAACATTAATCGATAGGAGCTCATCAAACGCCTCCATACCTACACTAAAACCAAGCACCACCCAAGGGTCAACAAGTTCCAGAGCAAGACATACCACGCAAATTCTCCAGCAACACAGGAAAATAGCCCTGAGCTTCAATATACAGGCTTCCCAAAGTCACTCCAAACCCACTGACATCTCATAACTCATTACTGGACACTTCATTGCACTCCAGAGAGAAGAAATCCAGCTCCACCCACCAGAACACCGACACAAGCTTCCCTAACCAGGGAACCTTGACAAGTCACCCATCCAACCCCACACACAGCGAGGAAACTACATAATAAAGAGAACTCCACAAACTGCAAGAAGAGGGAAAGGCCACCCCAAGCACAGCAATATAAGCAAGATGAAGAGGCAGAGAAATACCCAGCAAGTAAAGGAACAAGATAAATGCCCACCAACACAAACAAAAGAGGAAGATATAGGGAATCTACCTGATAAAGAATTTCAAATTTTGATGGTGAAAATGATTCAAAATCTTGAAAGCAAAATGGAGTTACAGATAAATAACCTGGAGAAGAGGATTTAGAAGATGGAAGAAAGGTTTAATAAGGACTTAGAGGAAATAAAAAAGAGTCAATATACAATGAATAATGCAATAGATGAGATCAGAAATACTCTGGAGGGAACAAACAGTAGAATAACAGAGGCAGAAGACAGGATAAGCGAGCTAGAAGATAGAATTGTAGAAATAAATGAAACAGAGAGGAAAAAAGAAAAACGAATTAAAAGAAATGAGGACAATATTAGAGACCTCTGGGACAATGTTAAATGCTCCAACATTCGAATCATAGAGGAGTCCCAGAAGAAGAAGACAAAAAGAAAGACCATGAGAGAATACTTGAGGAGATAATAGTTGAAAACTTCCCTAAAATAGGGAAAGAAATAATCACCCAAGTCCAAGAAACCCAGAGAGTCCCCAACAGGATAAACCCAAGGCGAAATACTCCAAGACACATATTAATCAAATTAACAAAGATCAAACACAAAGAACAAATATTAAAAGCAGCAAGGGAAAAGCAGCAAATAACACATAAGGGGATTCCCATAAGGATAACAGCTGATCTTTCAACAGAAACTCTTCAGGCCAGAAGGGAGTGGCAAGACATATTTAAAGTGATGAAAGAAAATACCCTACAGCCCAGATTACTATACCCAGCAAGGATCTCATTCAAATATGAAGGAGAAATCAAAAGCTTTACAGACAAGCAAAAGCTGAGGGAATTCAGCATCACCAAACCAGCTCTCCAACAAATGCTAAAGGATCTTCTCTAGACAGGAAACACAGAAAGAGTGTATAAACTCGAACCCAAAGCAATAAAGAAAATGGCTACGGGATCGTACTTATCAATAATTACCTTAAACATAAATGGGTTGAAATTTTCAAAAAGGCTAGGAAACAATTCTCATAGCCATCAATAGTTCAGTGTTGAGTTCATGAATAGTTTTTAAAGTTTGGGACAAACTGTAGTATTTGCTATTTGAAGTACTATTTGTAATTGGCATATTACGATGTAACATTGGTCTTCATTTCCAACTTAAAACGCGTAAAAATGCCTAACAGGTTTTTAGATTTGTGAATTTTAGTTGAAATGTATTTTACGATGTTACTAAACCTGCAGAAATATTGAAATATTTCAGAGAACTTATTCACTGTACATTTAATTTATTTTATTTATAAAAGTTATGAACTGTAGAAAGAAAAAAAAATTAAATCCAATCCAATCAAATCAATCCCATCAATCCCAATCCAATCAAGCTGATTCATGGTATTCTACAATAGAAACTAACACAACTTTGTAAAGCAATTGTACTCCAATTTAAAAAAATAAAGAAATAAAAAATTAACAAAATTTTAAAAAGAAAACAAACAAACACATGACTTATATGTGGAATCTAAAAAAAGTTACAAAACTTATTTACAAAACAGCAACAGACTCACATACATAGAAAACAAGCTTATACTTACTAAAGGGGAAAGGAAAGAGGGATAAATTAGGAGTTTGGAATTACCATATACATACTGCTGCTGCTGCGTCACTTCAGTTGTGTCCGACTCTGTGTGACCCCATAGACAGAAGCCCACCAGGCTCCGCCGCCCCTGGGATTCTCCAGGCAAGAACACTGGAGTGGGTTGCCATTTCCTTCTCCAATGTGTGAAAGTGAAAGTGAAGTCGCTCAGTCGTGTCCAACCCTTAGCGACTCCATGGACTGCAGCCTACCAGGCTCCTCCATCCATGGGATTTTCTAGGCAAGAGTACTGGAGTGGCTTGCCATTGCCTTCTACTATATATAAAATGGATAATCAGCAAGGGCCTCCTGTATAGCACAGGGAACTCTATTCAATATTGTTAATAACCTACAATGGAAAAGAATCTGAAACAAAATAGATACATGTATAACTGAATCACAGTGCTGTACACCTGAAACTAACACAACATTGTAAATAATCTATACTTCAATTTTTTTTTAAAAAAAGCAAACTCCAGATTTAAACTTCTTAGATACATTTCAATCTGCTGCAGCTTTTCCTCTTGCTGATGTTCAAAGTGTCCCATCTTTGGTCTCTTCAAGTCCCAGATCCTTTTAATACCATTTCAGTGGGTCTGAAGGTTCCTCTGTTCTGACAAAATATTCCAGGTACAACTTGTACAGTTCCTATTCTTGACCCAGAAACTACCATTTGTCCTAGGAGTCCTAGTTTTCCTTAGCAGAAAATTGAATTTCAAACCCACTGTGGATATCTTTCTGCTGTTGGCAAGGCCGCCATTTCCAGGCCTCTCTGGGTAACAGAGCTGATTAGGGGAGTTAGTATTTAATAGGGAGAAAGTCTCAGTTTCACAAGATTAAAGAGTTCTGAACATGGATGGTGGTGATGGCTGCAAACAACATGAATGTACTTAATGCCACAGGTATATTATATCCTTCTGCTCTGCATGTTTATTCTATTAATTATTGAGAGTTTGATATTGAAACTCCAGCGAAAAATCTTAATTTAGCTACTTAAAAATTGTAATATACAGTGGAACTATATATAACTTTGTTCTGTATTTTCCAAGTCTCCTGTAAATGTGTTATCATACTTTCAAAATTTTTAAAATAAAAGAGAAATAAATATAAAAAAAATAAAATAAAAGTAACAATTGTGAAAAAAAAAAAGAAGACATAAAGATGGCTAACAAACACATGAAAAAATGCTCAACATCCTTCATAATCAGAGAAATGCAAATCAAAACCACAGTGAGATACCATTTCACACCAGTCAGAATGGCTGCTATCCAAAAGTCTACATGCAATAAATGCTGGAGAGGGTGTGGAGAAAAGGGAACCCTCTTACACTGTTGGTGGGAATGCAAACTAGTACAGCCACTATGGAGAACAGTATGGAGATTCCTCAAAAAACTGGAAATAGAACTGCCATATGACCCAGCAATCGCACTCCTGGGCATACACACCGAGGAAACGAGAATTGAAAGAGACACATGTACTCCAATGTTCATTGCAGCACTGTTTATAATAGCCAGGACATGGAAGCAACCTAGATGTCCATCTGCAGACGAATGGATAAGAAAGCTTTGGTACATATACACAATGGAGTATTACTCAGCCATTAAAAAGAATGCATTTGAGCCAGTTCCAATGAGGTGGATGAAACTGGAGCCTATTATACAGAGTGAAGTAAGCCAGAAAGAAAAACACTAATACAATATACTAATGCCTATATATGGAATTTAGAAAGATGCAAATGATAACCCTGTATGCGAGACAGCAAAAGAGACACAGATGTATAGAACAGTCTTTGGGACTCTGTGGGAGAGGGTGAGGGTGGGATGGTTTGGGAGAATGGCACTGAAACATGTATATTATCATATGTGAAACGAATCGCCAGTTCAGGGTCGATGCATGTTACAGGATGCCTGGGGCTGGTATGCGGGGATGACCCAGAGGGTGGATAAGGGAAGGAGGGAGGTGGGAGGGGGTTCAGGAGGGGAATTCATGTACACCCGGGGCGGATTCATGTCAATGTATGGCAAAGCCAACCAATATAATATTGTAAAATAATTAGCCTCCAATAAAAATTAAAATTAAAATAAATAAATAAAATAAAATGTGGTACTGTCTTTATTTACATAATCTAATAGAATACCAAGGCAATGAAAAAAGATGTTATTATATCTATAAAGTAAAGTGTAAGGGAAAGAAAATCTAAATGAAGAAAAGAAGCTATCTAGCACTAGGAATAAACAGTCTTAGAAGGCTTTCCATGTATAAAGCAATAACTTTTATGCTGGGTTTTAAAGGAGAGGAACAAACCTTGTACAGACATCATTGGTCATTGTTCCATTTCTCTCCCCTGTTCAAAGTCAGAAATTAGATCTACATTTACTTTGCCAAGCAAATACCAGGCTCCTCTTGTTACTGAGACTTAACAGCCAGTCTCTGCTCCTGGCCAACTTGCCTTGGGGCAAAATGTAGTGAACTATAAAGTTCTTTAGTCCAGTTGACTCCACACACTTTTTCAAAACGAAAAAGTGCAAGTTTTACCAATGAAATAAGTGGTAATTAGGACAATAAGGTGTTAAATTTTATTTGAAATCTATCTATCCTGAACTATACTAAGTTTCTCTCCATATTATAACCTATTAACTACTTGCAGGAAGTCATAATTCTTTAACAATTGAATTTTTAAAAGAAAACAAATTGATAAGTAAATAGCATATTCAACCTTAAACGAGTATGCTGTTTTTGATGCTTTCATGTAAAATTAAAATATATATTAAAAATACCATTTTAACGTTCAAATGTTTCCTTTCTTCCAGAAAAAATTTATGATTAGGAAAATTAAATAAAAATAAACCTCTTTATCTGAGATTGTAAATAGACCGCAGTTATCATAATTAGAGAACTTCCCCAGTGGCTCAGCAGTAAAGAATCTGCCTGCCAATGCAGCAGACATAGGTTCTATCCTTGGGTCAAGAAAATCCTCTGGAGAAGGAAATGGCAACCCACTCTAATATTCTCTGCCTGGGAAATACAATAGACAGAGGAGCCTGGTAGGCTACAGTTCATGGGATCTCAAAAGAGTCAGACATGACTTAGCCACTAAAACAACAATAACAACAAATCATAATTAGATATCAAAGTCTAAGGTATCTTTCTTTTGACAAACGGTAATAATTCTATACTTCAGTTCAGCTCAGTCGCTCAGTCGTGTCCGATTTTTTGCAACCCCATGAATCACAGCATACCAGTCCTCCCTGTCCATCACCAACTCCCGGAGTTCACTCAAACTCATGTCCATCAAGTCGGTGATGCCATCCAGCCATCTCATTTTCTGTCGTCCCCTTCTCCTCCCGCCCCCAATCCTTCCCAGCATCAGAGTCTTTTCCAGTAAGTCAACTCTTCTCATGAGGTGGCCAAAGTATTGGAGTTTCAGCTTTAGCATCAGTCCTTCCAATGAACACCCAGGACTGATCTCCTTTAGAATAAACTGGTTGGATCTCCTTGCAGTCCAAGGGACTCTCAAGAGTCTTTTCCAACACCACAGTTCAAAAGCATCAATTCTTCGGTGCTCAGCTTTCTTCACAGTCCAACTCTCACATCCATACATGACCACTGGAAAAACCATAGCCCTGACTAGATGGACTTTTGTTGGCAAAGTAATGTCTCTGCTTTTTAACATAAATTCTATACTTAGCATCTCTAAAAGTTTACATTTTTCAGTTGAAATGACACCAATCTTAGAAGTACTTATTTTGAATTTTGAAAAATCATCTGTATTATAGATTTAAGATTTATCCATGATCTGAAATGTTTTAAAAGTGAACAAATGTGTACTTCTTACTTTGCTTCATTATTATATCTATCAAGAATATTTCATACTTTAGAGTCTCCCAATGCAAATGATAGTTTTCTATTTCTGGAATTTTCCTATTATGTAAATCAACTGCATTTCTGAAGAGCCATTTTGGTCAATGTGAACAGAGATGTCCAATAAATTTAACCTGTGAGGAAATTAAGAAAGTCTATCAATATCTTACTAGTTGTTGATTTTAAGAGGAGAAAATGAAACTCCCTCCTTTTGGAAGTGCCAAGTAATCACATTGCTTCTGATAGCCTTCTTGTGCCTAAGGTTCCAATGTCCAAGATGACATATCAGGAAGACCTTGAGCTCACCTCCTTTCAGAGGCACACCAAAATTACAAAAATTGTAGAGCAATTATTGATGAGAGAGACCAGAAGACTAGCAGGAAAGATCTACAATTAAAGATATAAAGAAGAAACCACATTAAGTAGGAAGGGTGGAGATGTGGTATAAAGACCCAGGGCCTTGGGGTTGACAACTCAAAAACAGGAGATAATTACAGTTACAGAGATTCTCTCCAAGGAATAACATGACTGAGCCTCACATTGGGCTCCTCAGCACTGGGGAGATGAACCCCACAACATTTGGCTTTCAAAGTCCATAAAGGCTTATTTTTGGAGAGCCAGAGAGAGGTAAAAAAAATTACATTCTTAAAAGGTGCACACAAAATCTCACATGCTCTGGGACCCACAGCAGAAGCAGTAATTTAAAGGATCCTGGGTTGGACCCACTTGCTGATCTTGGAGAGGCTCCCAGAGAGGCAGGAGGCAATCGACACTTACCTGGGGACACAGACATTGGAGGCAGCCATGCCAACAAAGGTCCATCTAGTCAAGGCTATGGTTTTTCCAGTGGTCATGTATGGATGTGAGAGTTGGACTGTGAAGAAAGTTGATCACCGAAGAATTGATGCTTTTGAACTGTGGTGTTGGAGAAGACTCTTGAGAGTCCTTTGGACTGCAAGGAGATCCAACCAGTCCATCCTAAAGGAGATCAATCCTGGGTGTTCATTGGAAGGACTGATGCTAAAGCTGAAACTCCAATACTTTGGCCACCTCATGAGAAGAGTTGACTTACTGGAAAAGACTCTGATGCTGGGAAGGATTGGGGGCGGGAGGAGAAGGGGACGACAGAGAATGAGATGGCTGGATGGCATCACCGACTTGATGGACATGAGTTTGAGTGAACTCCGGGAGTTGGTGATAGACAGGGAGGCCTGGTGTGCTGTGATTCATGGGGTCGCAAAGAGTTGGACACGACTGAGTGACTGAACTGAACTGAACTGATTCTGGGGAGCTGGTTTTACCACGTGGAAACTGGTGCTAGCAAACACCATTTTGGATCCTCCCTCTAGCTTAATAGTCTCAGGACTCAGCCCTGCCCCTACCTACCTACAAGCTGGCTTTCAGTGCCCTGGGACCTGGCCCTGCCCACCAGTAAGCCAACAGTAGACTAAGGACCAGACTCACCCACCATCTCAGGGTTTCAAGGGCCCTTCAGCCAGCAATCTCAGGTCCTAGATCCACCTACCAATGGGCTGACAGCAGCTCCAGGACCCCCACAGCTCTGTAGCTAGAGCTGTCAGAACATAGCTCTGCCAATCAATGCACTAAGCCCAGGATCTGACCCCACCTACCAGTGAGAGGGCACCAGCCCTGGGATGCCCTGGGCCCCAGCCCTGCGAACCAGCAGGCTGACACCACTTCCAGACAGCTTAGGCCCCTCAGCCAGCTGCCTTGGCAATCTAGCCCCACTCACTAACAGACCACCACCACCTTTGGGACACCCTGGAACCTGCAGCCATAAAGTCAGGAATTAGTCCTTCTCACCAGCAGGCCAACATTAGATCAGGCACTGAGAACCCCACAGTCAGCCACCCTGGGGCCTGGATATGCGCACTAGAGGGCTAGCACTAGCCCTGGGATACTCAGGAGCTCTGCACCCAGCAGGCTTGTGACCCTGCCCTGCCTACCAGCAGCTGGCAGTCTCCTCACAAGGTAGTGCCTGGAACCAACTGAACTGGGGACCTGCCAGGCTTACCTTACTATCCACAGTAGTCAGCCTGCTACAACAGAAGGGCTTACTAAACCCACACTGGGGGCACCCCTAGGGTATATATCTCTGGTGGCCGGAGGACAGTACACTACTGCGGCACATGGAATGTCTCCCACAAAAGATGACTTCTCCAGGATTGGGAAACAACCAACCTACTGAAACAGAAATAAAACCAGTGAGTTAGGCAAAATGTGGCTACAGAGAAATATATTAAAAAAAAAAAAGGAACACGATAAAACCCCAGAAGACTAAGTGAAATGGAAATAGGCAATCTACCTGATAAAGAGTTCAAGGTAATGATTGTAAAGATGTCCTAAGATCTTGGTAAAAGAATGAACACAATGTGAACTTTAACAAGAGTTACAAATATAAAGAAGAAACAAACAGAGCTGAAGAATACCAGAACTAAAATGAAAAATACAATGGAAGGAATGAACATTAGCTGATAGAGAGAAACAAATTGGCAAGTTGGAAGACAGAACAGTGAAAATCACTCAAGCTGAATAGAAAAAGAAAACAATTTTTTTAAATGAACATAACTTTAAGATATCTATAGGACAAGCGTACTAACATTCACATTATAAAGGTCCCAGAAGGAGAAGAGAGAAAGTGGCAGAGAACATATTTGAAAACATAATAGCTGGAAACTTCCCCAACCTGGGAAAGGAAAAAGACATTCAGGTCCAGGAATCAGAGAGTCCCAAGCAGCGTCAACCCAAAGAGGAAAATGTCAAGGCAGACTGTAATTAAAAAGGGAAAAAATTAAAGACAAAAAAATCTTAAAAGCAACAAGGGAAAAACAACAAGTAATGTACAAGGGAATTTCCATAAGGCCATCAGCTGACTTTTCAGCAAAAAATCCTTGCAGGAGGCCAGAAAATGGCATAATAAATTTGAAGTGATGAAAGAGAAAAACCTACAACCAAAACTTCTCGACCTAGAAAGGCTTTCATTCAGATTTGAAGGAGAGATCAAAAGTTATATAAGCAAGCAAAAGCTAAAGGAGTTCAGCAACACAAAATCAGCTTTACAAGAAATGTTAAAGGGACTTCTTTAAGAGAAAGAAAAGGCCACAACTAGAATTATGAAAATTATAAAAGGAAAAATATCATTGGTAAAGGTAATTATATAATAAAGATAGTAACTGACCACTTATAAAGCTAGTGTAGAAAGCTTAAAAGATAAAGTAGTAAAACCATCTATATCCAAAATAAGCAGTCAAGGGTATGTAAAACAAAAAGATGTAAAACATGTAAATGTGGGTGGGGGGTGGTGAGTGAAAATGAAGGGTTGTTAAAATACTTTTGAACTTAAGAGAACAACAACCTAAAATAATCATATGCTATTTATTTTATATGTATATAAATTTATGATATATATATATATAATTACTATATATAAACCTATGGCAATTACAAACCAAAAATCTATAATAGATACACATACAAAAAAGAGAAATGAATCCAAACATAACACTGAAGTTAATCATTAAATCAGGGGAGAAGAGAAGAAAGGAACAGAAAAGAACTACAGAAACAATCCCCAAACAATTAACAAAATGGCAGTAAGTATCTACATATCAATAGTTACTTTAAATATAAATGAACTAAATGCTTCAATCAAAAGACATAGAAATGATACATGTATATGTATGGCTGAGTCCTTTCACTGTTCACCTGAAACTACCACAATATTGATAACCTTAATACAAAACAAAATACTTAAAGTTTGGGGAAAAGCAAACAAAAAAGACACAGAGTGCCTGAATGGATACAAAAATAAGACCCATATGTATGTTGCCTACAAAAGACTCTTCAGATCTATAAACGCACACAGACTAAAAGTTGGGGGATGGAAAAAGGTATTCCATGCAAATGGACAAAAAAGTAAAGTTGGAGTAGTAATAATTATATTAGAAAAGTGTGTGCATTAGTTGCTCAGTCATATCCAACTCTTTGCAACCCCACGGACAGTAGCCCACCACGCTCCTCTGTCCACGGGATTTTCCAGGCAAGAATACTGGGGTGGGTTGCCATTCTTTTCTCCAAGGGGTCTTCCTTACCCAGGGATAGAACCCAGGTCTTTTGTATTGCAGGTAGATTCTTTACCATCTGAGTCACCATGGAAGCTCATATTATACAAAATAGATGTTAAAACAAAGCCTGTAGTAACAGACAAAGAAAAACATTACATAATGATCAAGAGATCAATCCAAGAAGAAGATATGACAATTACAAATGTATATGCACCCAACATAGGGGCACCTAAATATATTAAGCAAATATTAACAGACACAAAGGAAGAAACTGACAGTAACAGAATAAGAATAGGGAATGTTGACATTCCATTTACATCAATAGTTAGATCATCCAGAGAGAAAATAATAAGGAAACACTGACCTTAAATGACACATTAGATCAGATGAGCTGATGTATACAGAGAGAGCATTCCACCCAAAAGCAGAAGAATACGCATTCTTTCAAGTGCACATGGAACATTCTCCAGGATAGATCACACACTAGGCCACAAAACTCAATAAATTTCAGAAAACTGAAATTATACAAAGCAGCTTTTCCAACACAAGACCCTCAAACTAGAAATCAACTATAAGAAAAAAGCTGCAAAATTCATGGATACAATATCCATTAAGCTAAACAATATATTACTGAACAATCAATGGTTCACTAAGAAATCAAAGAAAAAAATTTTTTTTAATTCCTGAAGACAAATGAAAACAAAAACACAATATTCCAAAATCTATGTGACATAGCAAAATCAGTTCTCAAAGGGAAGTTTATAGAGATAAAATTTACTTCAGGAATCAAGGGAAAAAACTCAAATAAACAACCTAACCTTTCACCTACAGGAAAGAGGAGAACAAACAAAACCCAAAGTTAATAGAGACAAAAGCTACTTCAGGAAACAGGAAAAAAAAAACAGAAAACTCAAACAGCCTAACCTTTCACCTAGAGGAAAGTTGAAAACAAACAAAACCCAAAGTTAATAAAAGAAAAGAAATCATAAAGATCAGAGCAAAAATAAATGAAATAGAGACTAAAGAAACAAGACTGAAAAGATCAGTAAAACTAAGAGCTGTTTTTTGGAAAGATAGACAAAGTGAATAAACCTTTAACCACATTTATCAAGAAAAAGGAAAACTCATATCAATAAAGTAAGAAATGAAGGAGAAATTCCAACCAATACCATGGAATTACAATCATAAGAGATTGAAAAATTACATGCCAATATAATGAACAACCCTAGTGCAATCTAGTCAATAATTTTAAATACTCACAACAAACAAAATTCTGGGACCAGATGGCTTCACAGGTGAATTCTGTTGAACATTCGGAAAAGAATTAACATCCAACCCTTTCAAAATATTCCAAAAAACTGCAGAGGAAGGAATGCTTCCCAACTCATTCTACAAGGCCAGCATCAGTCTGAAGCTAAAATCAGACAAAGATAACACACAAAAATTGAAATTACAGGCCAATATCATTGATGAACAAAGATGCAAAAATCCTCAACAAAATATAAACAAGCCTAATTCAATCATATAGTAAAAGGATCATGCATTATGATTAAGTGGGACTTACCCCAGGTATGCAAGGATGATTCAATATCCACAAATCAATCAATATAATATACCACCTTAACAAACTGAAGAATACAAACCATATAAACAACTCAGTAGATTCAGGAAAAGATTTTGACAAAATTCAATATTGATTTACAGTTTAAAAAATCTCAACAAAAGGAGTATAGAGGGAACATACCTCAACCTAATAAAATCCATGTATGACAAGCCCACTTGTGGGCTTACTTCATTTCTTACTTTCACATACTCATTGGTGGAAAGCTGAAAAGTATTTCATCTAAGATCAGGAACAAGATAAGGATGCTCAGTCTCTCCACATTTATTCAACTCAATATTAGAAGTCTAGCCACAGCAATCAGACAAGAAAATGAAATAAAAGGAATCCAAATTGAAAAGGAAGAAATAAAACTCATTGTTTGAGGATGACATGATAGTATATTCAAAAAATCCTAAAGACGTCACCAAAAAACTACTAAAACACATCAATGGATTTAGTAAAGTTGCAGGATACAAAATTAATATACAGAAATCTGTTGAATTTCTACATAGGAACAATGAACTATCACAAAGAGAAATGAAGAAAGCAGTCCCATTCTTTCACAACTGCATCAAAAATAATAAATTACCTTAGAATAAATCTATCTAAAGGAGGTAAAAGACCTACACTCAGAAAACTATAAGATACTAATGAAAGAAACTGAAGACGACACAGATAGAAAGACATATCATGCTCATGGATTGGAAGAATTAACATTGTTAAAATGACCATATGACCCAAAGCAACCTACAGATTCAACGCAATCCTTATCAAAAATAACAGTGGCAGTTTTCATAGAACTAAAACAAATAATTCTAAAATTTGTATGGAAATGCTAAAGACTCCAAATAATTAAAACAGTCTTGATAAAGCTGGAGGTATCATGCTCCCTGATTTCAAATTATACTACAAAGTTACAGTAATCAAAGAAGTATGGTACTGGCACAAAAACAGACACCTAGATCAATGGAACAGAATAGAGAGCCCAGGACTGAACCGATCCATGTACAATCAATTAATAATACAACAATGGAGGCAAAAAAATATAATTGAAAAAAATACAGCCTATCAATAAATGGTATTGGAAAAACTGGACAGCTACATGCAAAAGCATCAAACTGGACTACTCTCACACACCATACAAAAAAAAATAAATTCAAATGGATTGAAGACAAATATAAGATCTGAAATGATAAAAGTTCTGGTAGACAACATAGGCAATAATCTCTTTGACATCAATCTTACTAATTTTTTTGGATATATGTCCACAGAGAAGTGAATTAAAAATAAAAATAAGCAAATAAGACCACTTTAAACTAAAAAGCTTCAGCACAGTGAAGGTCACCCACAGAAAAAGAGAAGATATTTCCAAATGATATATCCTATAAGTGGTTAATATCCAAAAATACACAAAGAACTCACACAACTCAACATCAAAAAAACAAACAGCATGATTAAAAAATGGGTAGAGAACCTAAATAAACATTTTTCTAAAGAAGACACACAGATGGCCAACAGGCACATGAAAAGATGCTCAACATCACTAATCATCAGGGAAATGCACATCAAAACCACAGTGAGATATTACCTCACACTTGTCAGAATGGCTATTATCAAAATACAATAAATAACAAGCATTGATAAGGATGTGGAGAAAACAACTCATGCACTGTCAGTATGAATGGAAATTAGTACAGTCCCTATGGAAAACAGTATGGAAGTTTCTAAAAAAATTAAAAATAGAACCACCTTATGTATGATTCAGCGATTTTACTCATGAGTATTTATCCCAAGAAGACAAAAACAAATATTTGAAAAGATATATGCACTCCTATGTCCACTGCAGCATTATTTACAATAGCCATGATACGGAAGCAACCTAAATACTCATCAATAGATGAAAGGACAAAAAAGATGTGGTATTTATATACAATGGAATATTATACAAGCATTAAAAAGAATGGAATCTTGCCATCTGTGACAACACAGATGAAGCTAAGTATTATGCTAAGTGAAATATCAGGCATGGAAAGACAAATACTGTATGATTTCACTTATATATGGAATCTAAAAAACAAAACCAGTGAACATAAAACAGAAACAGAGTTATAGATTCAGAAAAAAGCGGTTGTCAGAGGAGAGTGAGTTGAGGGGTAGGTGAGGGAGATTAAGAGGTACAAAATTCCAGTTCCAAAATAAATATGGAAATGTACACAAAATATACAGTGTGGGGAATAGTCTGTGAAGAAAGCTGATCGCTGAAGAATTGATGCTTTTGAACTGTGGTGCTGGAGAGGACTCTTGAGAGTCCCTTGGACTGCAAGGAGATCCAACCAGTCCATTCTAAAGGAGATCAATCCTGGGTGTTCATTGGAAGGACTGATGCTGAAGCTGAAACTCCAATACTTTGGCCACCTCATGCATCAAGTTGACTCACTGGAAAAGAGTCTGATGCTAGGAAGAATTGGGGGTGGGAGGAGACGGGGACGACAGAGAATGAGATGGCTGGATGGCATCACCGACTCGATGGACATGAGTTTGAATGAACTCCGGGAGTTGGTGATGGACAGGGAGGCCTGGCGTGCTGTGATTCATGGGGTCGCAAAGAGTCGGACACAACGGAGCAACTGAACTGAACTGAACTGATGTAATATCTTTGTGTACTGATGACATCTAGACTTATCATGCTGATCATTTTGTAACATGTATGGATCAGTATGTCGTAAACAGGAACAAAGATACTGTTGTTGTAGAAAACCCACTAACCAAAACCAAACCCATATAAAAAGAGATCAAATTCATGGTTACCAGAAGCAGGGGTTAGGGCTTCTCAAGTGACTCAAGTGGCAAAGAGACTGCCTGCCAAAGAAGATGCGGGTTTTATCCCTGATTCGGGAAGATCCCCATTGGAGGAAACAGCAACCCACTCCAGTATTCCTGTCAGAATAATCCCATGGACAGAGAAGCCTGGTGGACTACAGTCAATGGGGTTGCAAAGAGTTGGACATTAACTGAGTATGCACAAACAAACAAGAGGCTGGGGGTAGAGAAAGAGGGAACTGGATGAAGGCAGTCAAAAGGTATAAACTTTCAGTAATAAGACAAATAAATGTTAGGAATATAATGTACAACATAATAAATATAATTAACACTGCTGTATGTTACATGTGAAAGTTAAGAGAGTTAAGTCCTAAGAGTTCTTATCACAGAAAAAATATTTTTTCTATTTCTTTAATTTTGCAACAATATAAGATGGTGGATTCTCACTAAACTTATAATTGTTTTATGATGTATATAAGTCAAATGATTATGCCATACACTTTAAACTTGAACATTGCTATATGTCAATTATATCTTAATAAAATTGGAAGAAAAATACCATGTAATAAAATAGGTTAAAAAAAGAAGAATTTAAAGGAAAGTAAACCAAGGAGATCCAACCAGTCCATTCTAAAGGAGACCAGTCATGGGTGTTCATTGGAAGGACTGATGCTAAAGCTGAAACTCCAATACTTTGGCCACTTCATGGGAAGAGTTGACTCATTGGAAAAGACCCTGATGCTGGGAGGGATTGGGGGCAGGAGGAGAAGGGGACGACAGAGGATGAGATGGCTGGATGGCATCACCGACTCGATGCACATGAATTTGGGTGAACTCCGGGAGTTGGTGATGGACAGGGAGACCTGGCGTGCTGTGATTCATGGGGTCGCAAAGAGTCGAATACGACTGAGCAACTGAAATGAACTGAACTGAACTGAAACCATAGAAGGTTGGTGGTATTAGACTCTTAGATTTGGAAGTGACCTCAAGCTGATAGGCAGGAAGTTAGCTGAGAGCAAGGAGAGGTGGTTCCTTCAGCTAATCATTCAATAGCTGCCTAATCCCACCAAGCAATTTACCAGTCCCATCACTAATATGCCCAGAAGTATTACAAAAATAGTCAGAGGGCCATAAAAAAATCCCACACTCACTGGTGGGACCTTCCCAACTCCAGCACATATACACACCTCACATTATCCTGTACTAAAGTAACTTTTAGCTCCATTGGACTCATTAACTTCTCATGAATATTCTATGAATACATACATCTAACTATAACAGACTGAATTATGGGAAGGACATGTGCAGTACAGCATCTTGTTATATAACCTGCAGCTGTCAATGAAGGCTGTCAATCAATGATCCCCGCTGAATCATGCAAATGACCTTGCCTTAAAAACTCTCCATCCCAGCCCCCCAGGGTCATTTGCCTCCCTTAGCATGGCCCACTTCACTCTTGAGGAGTTCTCTCTGTTCTTTTTTTGTGTATGCTTAGTCACCTGCAACTTTTCGCCACCTATTCTTTCATTATTGTTAGTAAACTTTCTAGCAATGGGTAAGCCCTTACATTCTTCTTTGTATCCTTACCAAGAACCAAGGCCCACAGGAGGAAGGGTCTCCAGATTTTCCTACTAACAAAAGCGTTATCAACTTATAAATGAGGTAACAGGCTCATTGAGACTCAGTGACTTGCCTGAAGTTTCAGAGGTACTGGAAGTTGAAGGAATACACCAAAGTAGCCTCAAGTGTAATCTTCATTGACACTAGTCCAGAGATGATAACCACTCCACAGTAATCTTAATGGCTTGTATCAGTATCAGTCTTTTCTGAAGGGGTCTAATTCCAGACTTACATAGATAAGATGTTTGCAATCTTTTTCTTTTCTGTGAGTGTCAGATAGTAAATATTTTAGGCCTTATGGACCACAACCAGTCTTTGTTTCATTTTTCTTTTTTTATTGTAACCATTTACAAAAGTAAAAATCATTATTAGCTCAAGCTCCAGTTAAAGGCTGAAGGTTGAATTTGGCCCCTGGACCAGCAGTTTGCCAGTCTTTGTTACGGGTCAGAGAGTGTTGGTCAATATACTTTTCATTGACCCAGAGCAAAGTTTAAAAATAGGGTAGTGTAGTCAGACTTTATTTTTTTGGGCTCCAAAATCACTGCAGATGCTGATTGCAGCCATGAAATTAAAAGACGCTTGCTCCTTGGAAGGAAAGTTATGACCAACCTTGATAGTATATTAAAAAGCAGAGACATTACTTTGCCAACCAAGGTCCGTCTAGTCAAGGCAATGGTTTTTCCCGTGGTCATGTATGGATGTGAGAGTTGGACTGGGAAGAAAGCTGATTGCCGAAGAATCGATGCTTTTGAACTGTGGTGTTGGAGAAGACTCTTGAGAGTCCCTTATACTGCAAGGAGATCCAACCAGTCCATTCTAAAGGAGATCAATCCTGGGTGTTCATTGGAAGGACTGATGCTAAAGCTGAAACTGCAATACTTTGGCCACCTCATGCGACGAGTTGACTCACTGGAAAAGACTTTGCAATCAGCATCTGCAGTGATTTTGGAGCCCCAAAAAATAAAGTCTGACACTGTTTCCACTGTTTTTCCATCTATTTCCCATGAAGTGATGGGACCAGATGCCATGATCTTTGTTTTCTGAAAGTTGAGCTTCAAGCCAACATTTTCACTCTCCTCTTTCACTTTCATCAAGAGGCTTTTGAGTTCCTCTTCACTTTCTGCCATAAGGGTAGTGTCATCTGCATATCTGAGGTTATTGATATTTCTCCCGGCAATCTTGATTCCAGCTTGTGCTTCGGGGGCGGGAGGAGAAGGGGACGACCGAGAATGAGATGGCTGGATGGCATCACCGACTCTGTGGACATGAGTTTGAGTGTACTCCGGGAGTTGGTGATGGACAGGGAGGCCTGGCGTGCTGTGATTCATGGGGTCGCGGAGAGTTGGACACGACTGAGTGACTGAACTGAACTGAACTGAACTGAACTGAGTGAGCTAAGTTAATTCAGTTTAAAGAATTGCCCTCTGCTCTGAGTTCATGTCCTTCCTCCATTTTGAGGGAGAGAAAAGCATTAAAATGTTCTCTTTCTTATTGATGATATAGGTATTGATATAGGACTATTGATGATATAGGCAGTTTTGTTTGGTTTGTTTTTTATTATCTCAGTTAAGAAGAAAAAAACTGGTTACCTATGTTCCCATAATTGAAAAGTATACACGTTTTTACCTCAAAGTCTAAAAGAGTCTTTGTGGGTATTTCCTGCTCCTAAATATAGTGTTATAGGTTGTTAGAGTGTTTCCAAATGCCATTTACAACTGAATGCAACACATAACTAAATCCTAAGAAACCCCAATTGAAGTCTGGCAATTATTTCAGAGATATTTGACAAGCTCTTATGTTCCCTTTATTTGGATGACAGACTGTTCTTTTGTTCAAAGACTTATGAGTTCAGGAACCAATATGACTTATGAGGTCAGTAAGAACCAATCTTGCTCTTACATAATGAAAATAGCCTTTCTCAAGACCAATCCCCACTGTTATGGTGTCACATATGAAGAGAGATCATATTTTGCCCATATTTTCAACCTCCTACAGCACCAAGCACAGTCATGGGAAACACATTTTTTTCTGATTGAATAAATAAACAAAATTATTAGAAGTTCAGAAAGACATTAGCAGGATTATTGCTTTTAGCAGAAATGAATTTAGAGAAATTTGGGGAATAGTTCAGGCTGAAATACATGTGTATTCCAGGTAGAATAACAATTTGGCATCTTTTCAAAGCAATATCTAAAAAAATGTATGTTTAATACTTAACCAGAGGTAAGTAAGGCTAAGTGCTTAATGGAGAAAGAGTGTATTACTTATTGATTGCTACATAACACATGACTCAGCAGGTTAAAACAACATATATTATCTGGAAATATCTGTGGGTCAAGAATT
Source organism: Moschus berezovskii (assembly GCF_049115385.1). Taxonomy (NCBI): domain Eukaryota; kingdom Metazoa; phylum Chordata; class Mammalia; order Artiodactyla; family Moschidae; genus Moschus; species Moschus berezovskii. The sequence continues at coordinate 45,057,425 of NC_142470.1, read as the reverse complement.
GAGAAGAGGTTTAACTAGGTGTTTTCTAGCTCAGGGTTTCTCATGAGTTTGTAGTTAAGAGGTCAGGTAGCACAGTTATCATATGAAGGTTTGACTAGGTTGGAGGATCTACTTCCAAGATGGCTCACTCAAAAGAAGACTCAGCTCTTCATCATGTGGGCCTCTTCATAACATTATTTGAGTATCCTCTTGGGATGGCAGATAGCTTCCTCCAGAGCAAGTGATCCAAGAGAAGAGCAAGGAGGAAGTCACACCTTTTGTAACTGAGTCTTAGAATTGTTTCTCATGCTATAGCCTATTCATAAGAGGCAAGTTGCAAAGTCCAGTCAACATTCAAGCAGATGAAATAGGGAAGACGGTAAGAACCTGTTCAAGGGAGGAGTGTCAAAGAATTTGTCGATATGTCTCAAAACCACAGAAAATAACATGGAACAAGTATACTGCCTCTCCTCCATTGTTCTGAATAACTTAGCTTTAATCTCAAACTTGCATATCCTATCATCACTGTCAAAGATGGTTTAGTATTCTTAGGATGCCCTATGGAAGGAGGCTCCACCCACCAGCCTCAAGTAGTTAACCCAAATATTTCTTTTAACCCATAAACATCAAACACAATCTATAAAACTTTCTCCATATAATAATACTTTCAGTGATATTTTAGTCTCACAATGAAGTTTATAAATGTCCTAAGTTAATGTCCCAAAGAACCGCCTTGCTAAATTTTAGCTCTGACTAAAGGCAAAATATTATGGAAAATACTGGACTGAGTTTCTTAGAGGAACATTTCCTCAGTTCAGTCCAGTCACTCAGTCATTCTGACTCTTGGTGACCCCATGGACTGCAGCACGCCAGGTTTCCCTGTTCATCACCAACTCCTGGAGCCTGTTCAAACTCATGTCCATTGAGTCGGTGATACCATCCAACCATCTTATCCTCTGTCATCCCCTTTTCCTTCTGCCTTCAATCTTTCCCAGCATCAGGGTCTTTTCTAATGAGTCAGTTCTTCCCATCAGGTGGCCAAAGTATTGGAGCTTCAGCCTCAGCATCAGTCCTTCAATTGAATATTCAGGATTGATTTCCTTTAAGATTGACTGGATTGATTCTCCAACACCACAGTTTAAAAGCATCAATTCTTTGGCACTCAGCTTTCTTTATGGTCCAACTCTCATATCCAAACATGACTACTGGAAAAACCATAGCTTTGACTAGATGGACCTTGGTTGGCAAAGTAATGTCTCTGCTTTTTAATATGCTGTCTAGGCTTGTCATAGCTTTTCTTCCAAGAAGCAAGCATCTTTTAATTTCATGGCTGCAGTCACCATCTGCAGTGATTTTGGAGCCCAAGAAAATAAAGTCTCTCATGGTTTCCATTGTTTCCCCATCTATTTGCCATGAAGTGATGGGACTGGATGCCAGCCGCAATCTTAAGTTTTCTGAATGTTGTGTTTCAAGCCAGCTTTTTCACTCTTCTCAAGAGTCTCTTTAGTTCCTCTTTGCTTTCTGCCTATGTAGGAACATTTCCTACAGAGGATGATTTTTATTTAAAGCTGTAAATGGCAACCCACTCCAGTATTCTTGCCGGGAGAATCCCATGGACGGAGGAGCCAGGTAGGCTACAGTCCACCAGGTTGCAATGAGTCAGACACGACTGAGCGACTTCACTTTCACTTTCTTTCACAGTGTACACAACTTCTCACCGAAGAATTTTGCTGCATTATACCTAGTCCAGCAAATGTATACCAAAAAATTTTCTATATTATAATTAGGTGATACAGCTAATCACTTTACTATACAGTGGAAATTAACACAATATTGTAAATCAACTATACTTCAATAAAATTTAAATCTTATTGTTTATTATTAATTGTCATTAGAAGTTTATCACTAAGTTTCTATATGGAATTATGTCTCATGAGATTCTAACATTTTCACTCTCACATTCATTCTGTGGCAGAGACACCAACCCTGAAAGCAGACAAGACTGGGTGTGACCCATGAATTTCAAATATACAAGGAAAAAGAGTTTCTGATTTAATACTGAAAAATAATAAATTTGGCAACAGATTTACTGTCTGCAATAAAGTCACAAATTTTTGCTAAAAATAGCATGACATATCTTTCTGACCAAATTGGTATAGTCTAAGCCATTTTTGGGGGGCTCCAAAATCACTGCAGATGCTGATTGCAGCCATGAAATTAAAAGACGCTTACTCCTTGGAAGGAAAGTTATGACCAACCTAGACAGCATATTAAAAAGTAGAGACATTACTTTGCCAACCAAGGTCTGTCTAGTCAAGGCTATGGTTTTTCCCGTGGTCATGTATGGATGTGAGAGTTGGACTGGGAAGAAAGCTGAGCACCGAAGAATTGATGCTTTTGAACTGTGGTGCTGGAGAAGACTCTTGAGAGTCCCTTGGACTGCAAGGAGATCCAACCAGTCCATTCTAAAGGAGATCAGTCCTGGGTGTTCATTGGAGGGACTGATGCTAAAGCTGAAACTCCAATACTTTGACTACCTCATGGGAAGAGTTGACTCACTGGAAAAGACTCTGATGCTGGGAGGGATTGGGGGCAGGAGGAGACGGGGACGACAGAGAATGAGATGGCTGGATGGCATCACCGACTCGATGGACATGAGTTTGAGTGAACTCCGGGAGTTGGTGATGGACAGGGAGGCCTGGCATGCTGTGATTCATGGGGTCGCAAAGAGTCGGACACGACTGAGCGACAGAACTGAACTGAACTGAAGCCAGAAAAGTATCATCTTTTCACACTATATTATTGACTAATGTAAAATAGCATAAATCAGAATTTGTTGCATGCAGCTGAACCTGCTCAATGCAATTAAATATAATGTGGAGTCTTGAATAAGGTATGAAAACAAATAATGGACACTAGCATAAAATTTTATGAAATTTGAACTTTAGTTAATAATACTGCATCACTTGTTAATTTCCTGTTTGTTTGGGGTTTTTTTTTTTTTACATCATAGTGTTTCTTTATATTCTCAGAATTGGATTAGAAGTTTCAAGCCTCATTCAAATTTTTTTAAATCACTAAGATAATACATTTTCTAGACTTTTAGCAGTAATACTAGATGCCAAAATTCATGGAAGTATATCAAAGTTTTGAGTGAATATAAATTAGAAACCTAGAATTCTACTCACCCTAAGTCAAACAAATGGAATCAAAATGTCAAAAATTTTTTAAGCTAGGCAAAAATTCATAAATTTTCTAAAATATATATTAAGAATTATAATTAAATTATAATATATTATATATATATAAAAGCTTTTCTTGTATTATTGATAAAGGCTTGAGAAAGAATAACAACAACAAAAAAGGAGACAGATAAATTGGAAAACAAACTAAATGAAAAGGGAGAACTGAATATGAAATAGAAAAAGTGAAACAAACTAGATAAAAGTAAATGATCATCACATAGTCCAGTTGTTTCTAAACATGACTGCTCATTAGACAAATACAAATATATTCTAATTTTCCTTGTTACGGCCACTCAGATACATCCACCATTAAAAGTGGACATTTAATTTCCAAAACATGGGATTTTATTTAAAGTATCTTTAATATTAATTTTTTATTTTGATACTGATTTCTCATTTAAATGCTTCCTTCTCTGCAGTCACTCTCTGTGTTTTTTTAGTCTAACTTTATTGAGACTTTCAATGGCTAAGTCGAAGATCTCTCTTGGTAAATGTCATATTGCACTTGTAAATATGTGGCTTATTTCCAAATATCTTTTGATATTGATTTCTAACATAATTCCACATTGATAAGAGATCAGACTCTGTATGATTTATATACCTTTAGATTATGAAATTTTTGCACCTTCGTTTATATCCCTGGATATGTTCCAGTGTCTCCCTAGTTTATAGTCTATGGGAACTTGAATAGAATTTGTATACTACTATTGTGTGAAAATTGTATAAATCTTAATTATGTTGAATTGGTTCATAGTGCTTTTCAGGTCTACTATATCCTTCTACTTCTCCGTATATTCATTCTATTAATTTCTGAGATTTTTATATTGAAACCCAACTAAAAATCTTAATTTATCTACTTAAAAAATAACTGTAATATATAGTAATATGTAGGACTATTTAGGAATTATATGTAACCTTGTCCGGTATTCTCTAAGTCTCCTGTAAATGCGTTATACTTTCACAATTAAAAAAAAAGTTTTTAAAAATCAAATATTCAATGACTGACAGGAAAAAAATAAAATAAGACTAATGTAAACCAAGGGCTTCCGTCATAGCTCAGTTGGTAAAGAATCCTCCTGCAGTGTAGGAGACCCCAATTAGATTGCTGGATTGGGAAGATACCCTCGAGAAGGGATAAGCTTCCCACTCCAGTATTCTTGGGCTTCCCTTGTGGCTCAACTAGTAAAGAATCTGCCTGGTAAAGAATCCCTCTGTAATGCGGGAGACCTGGGTTCTATCCCTGGGTTGGGAAGATTCCCTGGAGAAGGGAAAGGCTACCCACTCCAGTATTCTGGCCTGGAGAATTCTGTGGACTGCATAGTCCATGGGGTCGCAAAGAGTCAAACATGACCAAGCAACTGAACTGAACATAAACCAAAAGCTGAAAAATTTGGTTCTTTGCTTAAGTAACTTTGGGTGGTGAATTACATAATTTACCAGCATTTACCATCTGCTATAACCCCTTACTCTTTATTTTCCTTTGTATTTAAAATTGTTTTTCTGGGTACTTTTTAGTATCTCATTATAGAAATTATTATTCAAACATTACACTTACAATTTTTCATTATGTTTACAAAACAAATAATACCTTAGTTCATTCAGGCAGCTACAATAAAATACCATAGGCTGAACTTGTCTCTCATCGTTCTGGAGGCTGAGAAGTCCAAGATCAGGGTGATGACAGAGTCAGTGCTCTAGTAAGATTTTGCTTCCTGATTCATAGATGGCCATGTTTTCCCTGTGTCCTCACAAGGCAGAAGTGGGGAGGAAGCTCTCTGGGTCTCTCTTACAAGGACTTTAATTCTGTTTACAAGGTCTCTACCTTCATGACATAGTCACCTGTGTCAAAGGCCCCATCTCCAAATACCATCATATTGGGGATTAAGCTTCAGCATGTGAATTTTGCTGGGACACAGTCAGTTTACAGAAGACAACATGGGGGGAAAGTGTTATTTCCTAGAGCTGCACTCAGTCATGTCTGATTCCTTGCGACCTCATGGAATGTCGCTTGCCAGACTCCCCTGTCTATGGGAGTTTTCCAGGCAAGAACACTGGAGCAGGTTGCCATTTCCTACTCCAGGGGATACAGGGATTGAACCCACATCTCCTGTGTCAGCAAGTGGATTCTTTACCACTGTGCCACCTGGGAAGCCCTATTTCCTAATGCTAAGTCACTTCAGTCGTGTCCAGCTCTTTGTAACCCTGTGGACCATAGCCTGTCAAGTTTCTCTGTCCATGGGATTCCGCAGGCAAGAATACTGGAGTTGGTTGCCGTGCCCTCCTCCCAGGGATCTTCCTGAACTAGGGGACCCTTCTCTCTGGTATCTCCTGCATTAACAGGCAGGTTCTTTACCACTAACTCTACCTGGGAAACCCCATTTCCTAGTAGCTGATCTATTTAATATGACCACCTGACCTGCCTCTTGAGAAACCTATATGCAGGTCAGCAAGCAACAGTTAGAACTATACACGGAACAACAGACCGGTTCCAAATAGGAAAAGGAGTACGTCAAGATTGTATATTGTCACCCTGCTTATTTAACTTATATGCAGAGTACATCATGAGGAACGCTGGGCTGGAAGAAGCACAAGCTGGAATACAGATTGCCGGGAGAAATATCAATAACCTCAGATATGCAGATGACACCACCCTTATGGCAGAAAGTGAAGAGGAACTCAAAAGCCTCTTGATGAAAGTGAAAGAGGAGAGTGAAAATGTTGGCTTGAAGCTCAACATTCAGAAAACAAAGATCATGGCACCTGGTTCCATCACTTCATGGGAAATAGATGGGGAAACAGTGGAAACAGTGTCAGACTTTATTTTCTGGGGCTCCAAAATCACTGCGGATGCTGATTGCAGCCATGAAATTAAAATACGCTTACTCCTTGGAAGGAAAGTTATGACCAACCTTGATAGTATATTAAAAAGCAGAGACATTACTTTGCCAACCAAGGTCCGTCTAGTCAAGGCTATGGTTTTTCCCGTGGTCACGTATGGATATGAGAGTTGGACTGTGAAGAAAGCTGATCACCGAAGAATTGATGCTTTTGAACTGTGGTGCTGGAGAAGACTCTTGAGAGTCCCTTGGACTGCAAGGAGATCCAACCAGTCCATTCTAAAGGAAATCAATCTTGGGTATTCATTGGAAGGACTGATGCTAAAGCTGAAACTCCAGTACTTCGGCCACCTCATGCGACGAGTTGACTCACTGGAAAAGACTCTGATGCTGGGAAGGATTAGGGGCGGGGGGAGAAGGGGACGACAGAGAATGAGATGGCTGGATGGCATCACCGACTCGATGGACATGAGTTTGAGTGAACTCCAGGAGTTGGTGACGGATAGGGAGGCCTGGCGTGCTGTGATTCATGGGGTCGCAAAGAGTCGGACATGACTGAGCGACTGAACTGAACTGAACTGAAGAGGTTATACAGTTCAGACTTGAGCTCTCCCTCAGTTTCACTCACCATATTCTAAATTCAGAATATGTAGATAAGACATTTTTCATACAGGCTTTAGGAATTTAAATTATTGAACACAAAACCACATAATTTCAGTATTTACTTTTAGATACGTACTTAGCATTACTGGTGATTAAATACCATGCTTCCATATTTAATTTCACATTTTTCTTTCAATCTCCTAATTTCATATCTCTTCTATCACCAGAAAACTACAGGTAGCAGAGTGAGAAAAACTGGCACTGAAATGAAATTTGTGGGAATTTTTCTTTTATTATTTTTTAATTGGAAGAAAATTACTTTACAAAGTTGTGTAGATTTCTACCATACAACACACAGTGCAATTCAGTCACGCAGTTGTGTCTAACTCTTTTTGAACCCATGGACTGCAGCATGCCAGACTTACCTGTCCATCACCAACTCCCAGACTTTGCTGAAACTCATGTCCATCAAGTCAGTGATGCCTCCAACCATCTTATCCTCTGTCACACCCTTCTCCTCCTGTCTTCAATCTTTCCCAGCATCAGGGTCTTTTCCAATGAGTCAGGTCTTCACATCAGGTGGTCAGAGTAGTGGAGTTTCAGCTTCAGCATCAGTCCTTCCAATGAATATTCAGGACTGATTTCCTTCAGGATGGACTGGTTGGATCTCCTTGCAGTCCAAGGGACTCTCAAGAATCTTCTCCAATACCACAGTTCAAAAGCATCAATTCGTCACTGCTCAGCTTTCTTTATACTCCAACTTTCACATCTATACATGACTACTGAAAAAAACCATAGTTTTAACTAGATAGACCTTTACTGGTAAAGTAATGTCTCTGCTTTTTAATATGCTGTCTAGGTTGGTCATAATTTTTCTTCCAAGGAGCAAGGGTATTTTAATTTCATGGCTTCAGTTACCATCCACAGTGATTTTGGAGCCCGAGAAAATAAAGTCTCTCACTGTTTCCATTGTTTCCCCATCTATTTGCCATGAAGTGATGGGACCAGTTGCCATGATCTTCATTTTCTGAATGTTGAGTTTTAAGCCAACATTTTCACTCTCCTCTTTCACTTTCATCAAGAGGCTCTTTAGTTCTTCACTTTCTGTCATAAGGGTGGTGTCATCTGCATATCTGAGATTATTGACATTTCTCCCGGCAATCATGATTCCACCTTGTGGTTCATCCGGTTGGCATTTCTTATGATGTACTCTGAATGTAAGTTAAATATGCAGGGTGACAATATACAGCTTTGACATACCCCTTTCCCAATTTGGAACCAGTCCGTTGTTCCATGTCCAGTTCTAACTGTTGCTTCTTGACCTGATACAGGTTTCACAGGAGGCAGGTAAGGTGGTCTGATATTCCCATCTCTCTAAGAATTTTCCACAGTTTGTTGTGATCCACACAATCAAAGCTTCAGCATAGCCAATGAAGCAGAAGTAGACGTTTTTCTGGAACATTCTTGTTTTTTCTTGGAGAAGGAAATGGCAATCCACTCCAGTACTCTTGCCTGGAAAACCCCATGGACAGAGGAGCCTGGTAGCCTACAGTTCATGGGGTCGTGAAGAGTCAGACATGACTGAAGCAACTTAGCAGCAGCAGCTTGCTTTTTCTATGATCCAACAGATATTGGCGATTTGATCTTTGGTTCCTTTGTCTTTTCTAAATCCAGCTTGAACATCTGGATTTCTTGCATCACATACTGTTGAAGCCTGGCTTGAAGAATTTTGAGCATTACTTTGCTAGCATGTGAAATGAGTGCAGTTGTGTGGTAATTTGAACATTCTCTGGCATTGCCTTTTGGGACTGGAATGAACACTGACCTTTTCCAGTCCTGTGGCCACTGCTGAGTTTTCCAAATTTGCTGGCATATTGAGTGCAGCACTTTCACAGCATCATCTTTCAGGATTTGAAATAGCTCAACTGGAATTCCATCACCTCCACTAGCTTTGTTCATCGTGATGCTTCCTAAGGCCCACGTGACTTCACACTCCAAGATGGTTGGCTCTAGGTGAATGATCACACCATCATGGTTGTTTGGTCATGAAGCTCTCTTTTGTACAGTTCTTCTGTGTATTCTTGCCACCTCTTCTTAATATCTTCTGCTCCTTTTAGGTCCATACTGCTTCTGTCCTTTATTGTGTCCATCTTGGCATGAAATGTTCCCTTGGTATCTCTAATTTTATGAAGAGTTCTCTAGTCTTTCCCATTCTATTGTTTCCCTCTCTTTCTCAGCATTGTTCACTTAGGAAGGCTTTCTTATCTCTCCTTGCTACTCTTTGGAATTCTGCACTCAGATGGGTATCTTTCCTTTTCTCCTTTGCCTTTTGTGTCTCTTCTTTTCTCAGCTATTTGTAAGCCCTCCTCAGACAGCCATTTTGCCTTTTTGCATTTCTTTTTCTTGGGGACGGTTTTGATCACCACCTACTATACAATGTCATGAACCCCTGTCCATAGTTTTTCAGTCACTCTATCAAATCTAGTCCCTTTAATCTATTTGTCACTTCCACTGCATAATCATAAGGGATTTGATTTAGGTCATATCTTAACGGCCTAGTGATTTTCTCTACTTGCTTCAACAAGTCTGATTTTTGCAATAAAGAGTTCATGATCTGAGCCACAATCAGCTCCTGGCCTTGATTTTGCTGACTGTATAGAGCTTCTCCATTTTCAGCTGTAAAGAATATAATCAGTCTGATTTTGGTATTGACCATCTGTTGATGTCCATATGTAAAGTTATCTCTTGTGCTGTCAGAAGAGGGTGTTTGCTATGAGCAGTGCATTCTCTTGGCAAAACAGTTAGGCTTTGTCCTGCTTCATTTTGTACTCCAAGGCCAAACTTGCCTGTTTCTCCAGGTATCTCTTGACTTCCTACTTTTGCATTCCAATCCCCTATGGTGAAAAGGACATCTTTTTTTTGGCATTAGTTCTAGAAGGTCCTGCAGGTCTTCATAGAACCATTCAACTTCAGCTTCGTCAGCATTAGTGATTGGGGCATAGACTTGGATTATGGTGATATTGAATGGTTTGCCTTGAAAATGAACAGAGATCATTGATATTGCCCCTGAGTACCGCATTTCAAGCTCTTTTGTTGACTATGAGGGCTACTCCATTTCTTCTAAGGGATTCTTGTCCACAGTAGTAGATATAATGGTCATCTGAATTAAATTCATCCGTTCCAGTCCATTTTAGTTCACTGATTCCTAAAATGTCAGTGTTCACTCTTGCCATCTCCTATATGAACAGTTCTAATTCACCTTGATTCATGGGCCTAACTTTCCAGGTTCCTATGCAGTATTGTTCTTTACAGCATCGGACTTCCACCACCAGACGCATCCACAGCTGGGCATTGTTTCCACTTTGGCTCAGCCTCTTCATTCCTTCTGGAGCTATTTCTCCATACTTCTCCAATAGCATATTGGGCACCTACTGACCTGCAGAGCTCATCTATCCTGTCATATCTTAACAATCTATAAATGACTTTTACTAACCTCTGTGAAACATATTAGCAAAAAAACTAATAAAGTTTAAACCACCATAAGTGTTTTTCCTCTTCTCAATATTTTATCACAACAATTTACCTTACATGTCAAATTATGAATAATTTAACAAACTTACTTTGAAGGAAGTAATAGTGGAAACCAAACTGCTCTATACTAAAGAACTCTAAACCTAAGAAAATGAGTTTTGCTTGCAACTCAACTATAAATGATAGGACTTTGAAAATAAAACCTCAGGTAATGATTTCTCCAGACTCATGAAGTTCACAATTATCATATGGAAGCCATCAGTTAGGAAGCAACCAAATCAACTATGACAGTAACAGATCCATATCATAAGTGTTCAATGTTCTTGTTGAATTATTACAAGAACTGACTTATAAAATCTGATGAAATTAGGCTTTTAGCTCTGACATTAAGATCTTTAACTCATTCAGGGCTCATCATTTCAATAAAATATCTCAGGTCACAAGATAGGAGTTTACGTTATGATCTTTAATAGAAATGTTATTTAGAGCAGGAATTTACAGAAATGAAACTGGTAGGATACTGAAAAACCATTCAAGTTGGCCAAATTGTGAAAAATAAAGTCTTCTATCTAAAGTTTTAAAATTTAATTTCCTCATAAGAAATACTTTTTCTTTAAATGAAATTTTTTCATGTATACTATACCTTGTTTAGACTACAGTCAGACTACAAACCACTCTGCAACATTTGTCTAATCAATCTAGTAAAGAGAAAAAGTAATTTTTTATAAAAACAATATAAAAAGCAGAACAAAAAGTCCACAAGAAGCTGCAAACACAAGATTATTTTAAACATTTCATTGAGCATCTTAGAGGTTCTATACTGCCTTGATTTGACCTTTTCTATTCTCTTTTGGATGACCTCATCTACTCTTATGATTTCAAATACCATCTTATATGTTAATTACCTTCAAACATGTACTCCAGCTATCACTTCTTTCCTGCTGTGTTAACCTGTATTCTCTTCCCACAGGGCAACATCTTTAAGAGGGTTACAGTTTCATTTTAAAAATATACAGGCATAAAAAAATTATGGAAGTGTTATAAACTTTAATAATATCAGTGTGAATAAGGTACTGTGAGTACAAAAGAAAGAGAGACAGGAAAAGCTTCACAGAGGAAATAACATAGAAGTAGACATTTAGGGGATGAAGTAACAGAAGGGGAGGAAACAGACTATCATTGTAGTGAGTCAAGCTCCTGAGTCATGTATCAGCCTACAAGATAGTTCCTTAAAACATGGGCACTGCAGTGCAAGTGGGAAATGGCCAGAAACCATAAAAGGACCAGACAAGGGAGGGTGTTACTTATTATACTTGGAAATTTAAGTGTATTTCATATTTCTTATGCTTATTGTGAAGAAACAGAGAACGATTAAAGGGCTTTTTAAGCAAGGGAGAAACAGGATCACATTTGGATATAACAGGAAAAATGAGAGATTTTCTATTTTAATTCCTACTGCCTTCTAAATAGCAAGAGTGAAATATGTTCTGCTGATCCCCTAAAGAGATTTGGCTGTACAAATTTGTGAGTAGAAAGTTGGAAAAGCTGAACTGCCGTGCTTTCCAGGGGAAAAAGAAATTCCTTAGAACAACTATGGGGAAGTGGGACAGAAGTGAGAGAAGCCAACAAAATAGCCTAAGGCAGAGTCCCTACATTTTCCAAAAAGTACTCAGTAACAAACACTTTCTGTCATTGATTTTTCGCTTGTTTAGGTAGAAACTAAGCTTCAAGGTCGTTCCCAGAAGACAGTGCTCCCTGAGCAGACTTCAAGGATAGAGAAGACTATGAGAGTACTGTGACAGACAGACATAAGGTGGCTCCCCATGTTCTTTACCTCTTGGTGTTCATATTTCTGGAGATCAGGCCCCTGTGGGTGTGGGCAGGATCAGTAACTCAATTATAATTAATATACTATAGCAAAGGCTTTCACTCCCATGAATATACTGCTCTGTCTTGCTAGCAATGTCTCACTTTAAGAGACTCTCCTTGTTGGTTTGATGAAGTAAGCAGCCATGTTGGGCAAAGTCCACATGGCAAGTAACTGTGGGTGGCCTATCAGAGCTGAGGGAAGAATGAAGTGGGGCTCTAAGTTGTATAATCACAAACAAATACATTCTACCCGCAACCTGAGCAAGTTTGAAAGTCAGGTACTTTCCCAGTTGAGCCTTCATCTGAGAACACAGCCCTGCCAACTTTTTGTACTCTTGTAAAACTCTAAGCAGAAGATCCAGCTAAACTGTGCCAGACTCCTGATAGTGAAACAACAAATGTACATTGTCTTAAACCTCTGAAATTCATGGTAATTTGTTACACAGCAATAGAAAACTAACACAAACATTAACTCCCCTTCTCCATCTCCCCTTTCACCAAATTGGCAGATATTTTCTAATCTTTGGTTTTAATATGATCTCAAGGTTATATAAACTTGGAAAAATCATCTCTAAAGTAGTTGAAAAGATGGATTAGAAGAGTGGAAAGTAGGGAGACAATGGCAACAGCCCAGGTAAGAAATGGCGAGGGGCTAAACCAAGTCAGAAAAAATAAAAAGAAATAACATCAGGTTTCAGGAGAAATATAATGAGACCATTTGGAACACACACTAAGTTCAAGGTGTCTGTAGTACCTCCAAGCTTTGGTACTAATTGTGAGAGATGTTAGTTTTGATCTGGCAAAATTCACATTGTCCTGGACATAACAACAAAACCTGACAGTGCCTTTTCAGCCCTCACCATGTATTCTATACTTCCTGGAGCTACTTTATGCTCTAAAAACAGAATTTCCATTCACATTTCCATGTATTTGCTCATGAAAATCCAATTCACTTCTTAAAATTCAGTTATAAATGTTCATATGTTTTATTAGAATGTAGGCTTCCTCAAGGACAGAACTTTTTGTTTCATTCACAGATATATTTCAAAACTCCAAAATAGTATCTGTCACTATTAGTCAGTCAGTAAATATCTCTTGAGTAAATGGATGACGTCTTGGAATCAGTCATTCCTAATTGTCTCTCCAGTCACAGAATAACTAGTGTATTCTGCATGTTTAAGAAATGCTTGTTGATAAGTAGTACAACCTCTATTATGTTTCTGAACAAATGAGGAAAATAAAATATAAATAGGAAAGATAATGGGTATATATCTGAATTTTAGTTCTGCTGAACACTGTGGATAAATTGCTAGTTCACTACTGAACACACAGTATATGCAAGATGTGATTGGTGACTCAAAAGTCATTCCTAACCCTTCTCTCTTGCCTCCCTCTCATTACAGAGGTCAAGTAGACACTTATTTTCTGAGCCTCCTTTACAGCTATGGATAGTCATGTGACACCATTATGGTCAATGAACTGCAAGGAGAAAACTATTGGATGGATGATTTGACAAAGGAAATGGTAACCCACTCCAGTATTCTTGCCTGGAGAATCCCATGGACAGAGAAGCCTGGTAGGCTACAGTCCATGGGGTCGCAAAGAGTCGGACACGACTGAGCGACGGAACGGAACGGAACGGAAATCTTTTCTAGTAAAGAGCTTTGCACCCATCTTGTGACTATGAAGAGAAGGCAAAGGGAATCACAGAGCTACCAACCCAAGCTCCCTTACATTAAGCTTTTAAACCAGTGCCAGCAAGCATCTATTCTGGATTTTTTGTTATGTTAGACAAACCAGCTCCTCTTGCTTAAGATCTTTCAGTCTGTTATTTGTAGCTGAAAATACTCCCAAACAAGTAGAGGAGGTTTAAATGTCTGGATAATAATACAATCTGGTAAATAACGCTATATAAGAAATGCCTTCAAAATGCCTGGTTGAAATTGTGGTTTTGAAATTAGCACCTATGTACCTTTAAAAATATGCATCATAAGTCACACTATCTCATATTTGACTGTGCTATCATAGTCCTCACTGTCTCTTCTGTTAACCCTTATCCTGTGAACAATTGTGTCAAAATGAAGAAATTATGATTTCAACAGAATCCGTTTCTTAAATCTGATTTCAGAGAAAGGTCTATTAAAATTAAAGGGACAGAACAAAGTAAAAATGGAAAATTAGGATTAGTGAAAATTCCAAGTTTATCCACCCAGAAATTTCAAAGTAATTATACTCCAAAATAGCAGAGCTGTTATCTACATTTTTCATAAAGTTAAGCAAACTTTTTGATTTATAGACATTGCAAAAGATTGAGGTAGAGGTGACAGCATGTTACATAATTTTGTTCCTATTTTTAAAACTCCAAACCATTTTACAGGACCAGTTCTAAGTTGTCTAATAAGTATAACGAGAACTCCGTGCTTTATCTGTCACACTTGTCAAGTTTCATCAGGGCTTGAGTAGTGTTTTAAATTGCTTTTATAAACGAATAGTGTAGCTAAGCACTAGTTCCTAGTATTGATGAACAAATGAAGCAAAGAGGCAATAAAAAACTACTAGTGTAACAAATAATAATCTGGAAGGCTTTCCAATAGATTTAAAAAGGAATCATTTATTAAAACTATTTGTAAGAAATTTATATCAATTGAAATTACTCTACTATGAAGAGAAATCAGCATCATCCTTATTTTTTATTCACAGGCATTATTTAGTCAGGAAACATTTATAAGCGTTGAGCTGGGCCTGGAGTTGGAGAACACACAGATGAAGACAGAGTTCCTCTTCTGCAAGATGCTTTTGTTGTAGAGTAGCAGCCAGCCACATACATGCAAAAAGCCTCTAAACCACTTCCCAGTATTTCTGTTAAGGTTGTAACTACCAGAATCTAAGGGTAGAATATCCCAGATGAATGGTTTTGTTTATGAAGGAGATGTATTTAAATCCCTTACAGGGGAATGGTCCATGTTAGTCAGGCCCATAATGAGATAAATGGATCAAATTTAGCCACAGGTGATGGCTATAAGCACTAATGCAAAGAATCAAAACAAAAGAACTGACATAATGGAGTCAAGCTGTGCATTTGTTTTTAACTTTAATCAAGTATTTCTATTACTTTAAGGAATTAAAGTCAATGTTTCCTGATTTGAAACTTGTTTGTTTCTTGATAGTATCTTGAGAAACAAAAGGAATATACTTATTAGAATTTCGTACTTTGCCTCTTGGCAGTACTAAGTTTTCAGTGATACAACATGTTTAGATCAGCTGTATGCAGGTTGATCAATTCTTACAGAAATTGTAAGAATTACAATTAAAATGTCATTCTGGGTAATTATCGCTAAAAAGAAAATCACATATTAAGATAATTAGAACTGGAATTAAAAAACTGTGAAGCTTAAAACATATCCACAAAAAGCCTTGGATAAGAATATTCATAGCAGCATTATTAATAATAGAAGAAAGGAAGGAAGGAAGAAAGAATTCAAGTGTCTGCCACTAGGTAAATGGTAAATGTGAGATTGTGGTGGGTTGATTGGTGGCTCCCCAAAAGATATGTTCACCTGGAACATGTGAATGTGACATTATTTGCAAAAATGACCTTTGCAGATATAACTAAGGATCCTGAGATGAGATGATCCTCAATGAGGATGGGCACTAAATCCGATGACACTGTGCATACAAGAAACAGAAGAGAAGAAAGAGGAAAAGGTTATGTGAAGACAGGGGCAGAGACTGGAGTTAAGCTGCCATGAGCCAAAGAACACCTGGGTCACCAGAAGCTGGGAAAAGCAAGGAAGGATTATCCCCTAGTCTTTAGAGGGAGGGAGCATGGCCCTGACAACACCTTGTGGCCTCCAGAGCTGAGAGAATAAATTTCTGTCATTTTAAGTCCTGAAGTTTTAGCCCTAGGAAGTTGTACATCCATTAATACTGCTGATCAACAAAAGAGAATGAACTACTGACACCTTCGACAACATGATGAATCAATCTCACAAACTAGCAAGAAAGCACAACCTCACAAACTGTATGAAAGCAGCTATATAGTTAGACACTGTTGTTTAGTCACTCAGTCATGTCAGACTCTTTTGTGACGCCATGGACTGCAGCCTTCCAGGCTCCTCTGTCCATGAGATTTCCCAGGCAAGAACATTGGAGTGGGTTGCCATATCCTTCTCCAGGGGATCTTCCCAACCCAGGGGTCAAACCCGTGTCTCCTGCATTGGCAGGCAGATTCTTTACCATTGAGCCACCAGGGAAGTCAGACATACAGATACTATATAATTTTATGTATATGAATTTCAAGAATAGGAAAGATGAATCTACAGGAATAGAAATCAGAAGCATGGGTAAACTCTCAGGTGAGGGTGGGGACTGATTGGAAAGGAACAAGAAGGCAGTTTCTGGGGGCACAGGAATGTTCTGCATCTTGATTAGGATGAACATAGGATTACATAGGAATAGGATGACATAGGATTAGGATTACATAGGTGAACACATTTGTCAAAAACTCACCAAAAAGTACACTTAAGAGCTGCTATATTTTATTCAACATAAATTAGATCTCAGTTTAAAATACTGAGGAAAAAACAAAACAACCAAACAATGATTGAAATTATACACTAAGGCAGAGGTTGGCAAACTAAAACTTCTGAGACAAACCTGACCTGCTGCCAATACAATTTTACTGGAATATTGCCAGGCTCAATCGTTTATGCATTACCTATGACTGCTTTCACTCTACAAAGTCAGAGTTGAGCAGTTGTGACAGACACTATAGGGCTGACAAAGCTGAACATACTTATTGTTAAGCCCCTTAGAGAAAAAGTTTGCCAACCCCTGCACTAAAATTATAGCTTCTAACTATGTCTATAGCTATGGAGGCCCTGTGCTTAGTCGCTGAATCATGTCCAAATCTTTGCGACCCCATGGACTGAAGTCTGCCAAACTCCTCTGTCCTTGGGTATGCTCCAGGCAAGAATACTGGAGTGGGTTGCCATGCCCTCCTCAAGGAGGCCCTAATATTCTGTAATTCTGATTATGCTCAAAGGTATGAATTAGCAATATTTGTTATGAAGCTTGAAATGTCTGTGCATTTAGGTGAGATTTTGAGCTAAATCTTATGATTCTTAGTGTATTAGTCCACTTTTCTTTAATTTGCCATTTTCCAGCAAATTAATTGTTCACTTTAAAGCTATGACAAGTCTATACAGCATATTGAAAAGCAGAGACATCATTTTGCCAACAAAGGCCTATAGAGTCAGGGCTATGATTTTTCCAGGAGTCATGTACAGATGTGAGAGCTGGATCATAAAGAAAGCTGGGCATTGAAAAACTGATGCATTCAAATTGTGGTGCTGGAGAAGACTCTTGAGAATCCCTTGGACAGCAAGAAGATCAAACCAATCAATCCTAAAGGAAATTAATCCTGAATATTCATTAGAGGGACTGATGCAGAAGTTCCAACACTTTGGACTTTCCAACATCTTCACATGATGTGAAGAGTCGATTCATTAGAAAAGACTCTGATGCTGGGAAAGATTGAAGGCAAAAGGAGAAGGGGGCAACAGAAGATGAGATGGTTAGACAGCATCACTGACTCAATGGACATGAATTTGAGCAAACTCTGGGAGATAATGAAGGACAGGGAAGCCCAGTGTGCTGCAGTCCACGGGGTAGCAGAGTTGGACACGACTTAGTGACTGAACAAAAACCATGAACAACAAAATAGTTCACTATTGCACTGTTCAAAAGTCAGTGGATACATGGACAAACGTGTGTGTGTGTGTGTGTGTGTGTGTGTGTGTGTGTGTGTGTGTGTATGTATGCATTAATTCACATAGCCCCACCTGTCAGGTATGTTAGAAAGTAAAGGAGTTCAGAGCATGCCACTGCTATGCTTCTTTGGTATATTACCTATTTTGAGTTAGAGGCACTTGAAAAACAAGAAAAACACTGATCTTTCTTTGTTTTTCTTAAAAGCAGGAGATGAAATTCCTATATGAAAGATGTCTTCCCTATACCAGAAGGGATGTAACATTTTCATCAAGACCTATAAATTAAGACCAAGAAACTTCTATACAAACAGTCCTTGTTAAAATAATCCTTATCTGCCTTTAGCACTCCCTACATAGTCACTTTTCTATATATGCTCTCTTTGTTCACAAATATAAAAGCACATAGGTTTTGCCATTTCTTTGGGTCTTCATTCTTTATGAAGGCTCTATTTAATATAAAACTTGCATTAAATAAATTGGTATGCTTTTCTCCTGTTGATCTGTTTAATGTCAATTTCTCAGCCATCCAAAAAGAATCTTAAGAGGGTAAAAGTTTGCCTCCCCTATAGAACAGCAGTTCCCAACTTTTTTGGCATCAGGGACCTATTTCATGAAAGACAATTTTTCCATGGACTAGGGATGGGGGCGATGGTTTCAGGATAATTCAAACACATTACATGTATTGAGCACTTCATTTCTAATCTAATGCTGCTGCTGATCTTATGGGAGGTAACAGCCCATGGTCTCTTTCTGCTTCATTGACTTAGCCAAAGCCTTTGACTGTGTGGATCACAATAAACTGTGGAACATTCTGAAAGAGATGGGAATACCAGACCACCTGACCTGCCTCTTGAGAAACCTGTATGCAGGTCAGAAAGCAACAGTCAGAACTGTACATGGAACAACTGACTGGTTCCAAATAGGAAAAGGAGTACGTCAAGGCTGTATATTGTCACCTTGCTTATTTAACTTACATGCAGAGTACATCATGAGGAACGCTGGGCTGGAAGAAGCACAAGCTGGAATCAAGATTGCTGGGAGAAATATCAATAACCTCAGATATGCAGATGACACCACCCTTATGGCAGAAAGTGAAGAGGAACTCAAAAGCCTCTTGATGAAAGTGAAAGAGAAGAGTGAAAAAGTTGGCTTGAAGCTCAATATTCAGAAAACAAAGATCATGGCACCTGGTCCCATCACTTCATGGGAAATAGATGGAAAAACAGTGGAAACAGTGTCAGACTTTATTTTATTGGGCTCCAAAATCACTGTGGATGCTGACTGCAGCCATGAAATTAAAAGATGCTTACTTCTTGGAAGGAAAGTTATGACCAACCTAGACAGCATATTAAAAAGCAGAGACATTACTTTGCCAACAAAGGTCCATCTAGTCAAGGCTATGGTGTTTTCCATGGTCATGTGTGGATGTGAGAGTTGGACTGTGAAGAAAGCTAATCGCCGAAGAATTGATGCTTTTGAACTGTGGTGTTGGAGAAGACTCTTGAGAGTCCCTTGGACTGCAAGGAGATCCAACCAGTCCATTCTAAAGGAAATCAATCCTGGGTGTTCATTGGAAGGACTGATGCTAAAGCTGAAACTGCAATACTTTGGCCACCTCATGCGACGAGTTGACTCACTGGAAAAGACTCTGATGCTGGGAAATGTTGGGGGCGGGAGGAGACGGGGATGACAGAGAATGAGATGGCTGGATGGCATCACCAACTCTGTGGACATGAGTTTGAGTGAACTCCGGGAGTTGGTGATGGACAGGGAGGCCTGGTGTGCTGTGATTCATGGGGTCACGGAGATTCGGACATGACTGAGCGACTGAACTGAACTGGAGTCCATGGCCCAGAGGTTGGGGACATCTACTATATAACTTAACAGTTAGTTACAGAGAAATGAAAGAATTGCCAACATATGGAAGCAAGGCTAGGCGAACTTAGCCAGCAGCTGAAATAATCTCAAGGGGCTGTAGGCAGAGATTAAGTAGGGCCTAGCCAACTTGCTTGGACTCCTGCAGGCATAGGTATCAAAGGAGTCTAATCCTATGATCTAGGAACTTTCGAGTAAGAGTCTTTGAGCTTAGAAAGTCAAAACTATCGCCAGATAGGGCTTTTCATTGTCCTCAGATTAAAAAGCAAAAGTGTGTCACAGCCTACCTCCCAGCCTTTCTTCTTCCTCTCCTACTACAACTTCGTTTAACAACAGTACATGATCAGTGTTGACTTTCAGAAGAATCCTCTGGCAGCAGTTGGGGAAAGTCTGGAAATGAGGAAGTTAGAGACCACTGGGATAACTTAATAAGGAATCATTGAATGAATGTCTGAAGTAGGAGAGTGACAGTGGGAATGAAGAAATGAGGGATTCCAGAATAAATAAAATGTTTATTATTCACCCTAATAAACGAAACCCATATAGCAATTGAAATAAACTATGGCTACATTTGGCAACGTGGATGAATATCCCAAATGTTGAGCAAAAGAAGCAGGACACATAAGGATATAAACAGTATGATTCTTTTCATAAGAAGTTCAAGACAGGAAAAAACCTAACTATTTGTTTGAGAATGCTTATAGACACGGTTTAATAAATAAAAATGGGTCACAAGAGTCAAGATAGTGGTTACCGCCAGGGAGAAGACAGACATAAAGGGGCTGCTGTATGTATGTTATATCACAATTTAAAACAAACTTTTAAATAATATAAATCCTACAGAAACAGTTGAAGTACATATTAGAATTTATATGCAGAAGGTAAGGAGGGGACCTGAGTTCAAATTGTGGTTCTGTTACTCACTAGTAGTATGACCTTGAACAGTTATTTAACCTAAGCCCTGATTCCTATTAAGGGAGCTAACAGAACTGTTATTTACATTTAAGTTACTTTCTGTCTTAGAGGAGCTACACTCTCTGATTGGTCAGCTAGGTAAATCTCCCTCAATTTATTGTTTATTTAAATACATTGCAAGTTCCTGCACCCTACTAATGGAGAGGAGTTCCTCAGCACCTTTTTAGATCAGCTGGTTGAGGTTTCCAGCAGGTGGGGATATTAAGCTGTCTGCTCTTACAGTTCTATGCTTCTTAAACTTGAAGACATGCATCACAATTTCTTGGAGGTCTTATTAAAACACAGCTTCTTGGGCCACATTCCCACAGTTTCTGATTTATAAGCAGTGAGGCCCCAGAATTTACATTTCTAACAAGTCTAAGAAGTTCCCAGATGATGTCATTGCTACAACTCCAGGGACAACCTTTTAAGAACCTCTGCCAACCAAGGTCCATCTAGTCAAGGCTATGGTTTTTCCCGTGGTCATGTATGGATGTGACAGTTGGACTGTGAAGAAAGCTGATCGCCGAAGAACTGATTCTTTTGAACTGTGGTGCTGGAGAAGACTCTTGAGAGTCCCTTGGACTGCAAGGAGATCCAACCAGTCCATTCTAAAGGAGATCAATCCTCGGTGTTCACTGGAAGGACAGATGCTAAAGCTGAAACTGCAATACTTTGGCCACCTCATGCGACGAGTTGACTCACTGGAAAAGACTCTGATGCTGGGAAAGGTTGGGGGCGGGAGGAGAAGAGGACGACAGAGAATGAGATGGCTGGATGGCATCACCGACTCTATGGACATGAGTTTGAGTGAACTCCGGGAGCTGGTGATGGACAAGGAGGCCTGGCATGCTGTGATTCATGGGGTCGCAGAGAGTCGGACACGACTGAGCGACTGAACTGAACTGAACTGAATATTCTATACTTTATTCTCAGGCTCTCCAAATATGAGGGAGAGAAACACTTTTCCCAGACCCTTGGAAGGAAAATTATTCCATTCACTTGTGCAGCCCTGTTTTTCCCAAAGAGAGTTGGCTTTCCCCAGTTACTGACCCCATTTGTCCAGTATCCACCGTCTCCTATGAATGTCCTCAGAAACATACAAGCAAAGGTTTGCTGCTCTTGGCTGCTAAGTTGCTACAGTAAGGAATTAAGAGGAAGGAAAGAAGGAGAGGGGGCAGGGGCAGGAAAATGTGTTCAAGTCATCTTCTTCCCAGAAACTCCTGTGAGAAATAAAGGAGACAAAAAAGCATAGCACCTGGGACATTAAGAGCACTCAAACAAATGTCAGTCACCACTGAAAATCCTATGGTGGAACCTGAAGGACTTCAGTCCACGGGGTAGCAAGTGTCGGACACGACTTAGTGACTAAACCACCATCGCCACCATTATTGCTATGACTTCAACTTTTTTCAGGTGGATGTTTGCAAAGAAAGTATCAAATATCAATTTCAATATTATTTCTTTATATGCTTTATACACTTTAAAATTACCCTGAGACATTTACATAGGTTCTGTGAATTATGCAGACCTCCTTAAAGTAAAAAAGCAACACTACATAATTTAAAAAATAAAAATATATACATTTAACTGAAATCTACTAAAAATCATAATACAAACATTTGTAAAATTTTAGCAACCATTTTTTAGTTTGTTTTTCAAGGTCAAATTACGAACCTATAATTTTAGAAAACCACATAGTGGATATTCTTAAAGGTAAAATGCAATTATTAAATCATTACACATGATTCAGTTAAATTCAATTCAACATTTATATGTTGTGTGACTGGTAGATGCTGGGGACAGAGAGGTGAAAAAATGATGAGGTCTTTGTCCTTAAGGAGTTCATGTTTTTTTTTTTACCTGTGTTTGATTGTTTCCACATCTCTCTCCCCCACTTGATAATAATTGTCTAGTTCCTAGAGGAAGGGGTGACTGACTGCCAGGCAGTCTGAACTTGGAGTTGTCACTATGGAAGTGAACTTTGAGTCAGCATTTGAAGGATGCTAAGAATTGGCGTGGGGTGGGAAAAGAAGCACGGGACATTTTAAACAGGATAACAAGTGCAAAAGCTCAGATATGGGAAATAATTTGTTGAGACTGACAAGCACCTCTGTATAGCTGCAGCTTCTGTGCTCATTTTAAAGAGGGGTGCAACTGAAGATAAAAATGTAGGGGGGCCAGATGGTGAAAGGTTCTTCTGTTCTAAGGAGCTGTGACTTTACCTGCAGATAACTGGGAGCTTTGCAAGCAGCAGAGTTAGATGAGGGTTTGTGTTCTGGCAACAACTGTACAATCAACAGGACAGAGAGTGAACCTTGGTGAACTACCTGGACAAAAGTCAAGTTAGAATTAGATCACAACATTTCTCAGGAGACAGAATGCTCTCCACTGTTGTTTCCAAATGTTTGATTTGCCTGTAGCCTTAAACTGTCTTCAGCAGTTATATAAAATGGAACAATTGCTGGAAATGAACTGAAACTAAAGGCCCTATCCATTGGCCTCAAGCTCAAAATAACGAGTTTCAGAAAACACACACACACACATTAGGTATGAAGTTCAGGGGTAAAGATAGGTGTATTTCTTTGGTAGTCAGTAAAATCATTTTTAGCAGCCTTATAATTAACACAAAATTAAAATTTGAACCATTTTCATATAAAGGCAGAGAAGGTATGATTGCTGGGATGTGCAGTAAAATAATTAGATATTTTATTTTAAAAAGTAAAAATAAGATTTGAGGTTTGTGAATCAGTTTGATCTTTAAAGGGAAAAATATGGGAAATAATAATAATAGTTACATATAAAAGATGTCAATTTACATAGCACACAAAAGTAGACAGAATAATTTTATACAATAAACAGTCATAGGAGATGCTAACAAAGTACTGGATAATATGCCACTTAGTAAAGGAAAATAACCTACACAAAGGTTAAGAATTGACATAAACCACCAACATAAAAATTATGAAAGCTAAACCAAATTGGGAAAATATTTATAAGTATTACTATACAGAAAACTCACATACACCTGTAAGAAAACTTTGATTCTAATAAATGAATTAATAAGAGAAATTATTTTAATTACAAAAGGAATGGCTTAGAAACATTTGGAAAAGTCAGCCTCATTAATAAAAAAATTGCTGATTAATAGATTTAACTTTTTTTGGACCTACTAGTAAAGTTTTTTTTCCCTCACTTTGGTTTGTTTTTTAATGTGCACATCCAGGATGGTCAAGACTACTGTATTACGAAAGGGCCATTCTCATCCTTGCTAGTGGGTGACACTTGGCATTAAATATTAAAATGCCCATAACTTTTGATTCAGCATGTGCATTTTGAGGACAACTTGTTATGCTGAAACACTTGTTTTATTTAGCTCGTTGTTGTATCAGTATTCCTGTTCAAGCTCTATAGGATTATACAGCATTTAGTGTTAGAACCCGTGGGACATGGAAAGCATGTGGAACCAAAGAAATTCTAGGGATCTGCTGCTCCCTCTCATCACTCTCTCACAGCATCTCAGATTCTCTCTGCAAGTCTGTCCCACTCTCCCCTCTCTGCTAACTGGCTGCTTCGGCGAATCCATAGTTTGTGACTTCACACAAGTTCAAATCAGGCTAGCAGGGGATTCTGTTCATTATCACTCAGGAATCCAGGCTGATGGAGATTCCTCATGCGTGTGCTTCTTTGATTACTGTGGCAGAGGAAAGGAGGCATGAAGATCTGTGCAGGGACACTTAAAACATCTGCCCAGAAGTGCTGCCAGAAGTATTATTGCTGCTCACATTTCACATTTCATGGCAACAACCAGCTCCAAAGTGGGCCAGGAAGAGCAACATTACCAATACCCAGGAAGAGAACTGAAATATCTGTGAACAGTCCCTGTGTTTCCTCATCAATGTGCTGTGTGGTCACTTAAATTTCTCATAAATGAAGATCAAATTGAAAATTATGGTTTTGCAATTCTGTTAATTTTTTTAATTAAGTCATATCAGCACATTTACTGACATAAAATTGTACAAATGAGCACAAATCCATAACATACATGAATCATGCTCAGTTAAAAAACAGTTAAACGTTCAGACACATCATTTGGCAAATTCTCTGTTGAGGCAAAATAGCCAATTATGCAACAGAAACAACAGACTAACAAGTAAGCAAGTGTTATGTCATAATACTATATCCTATTAAAAGTATTTTCCGCAACCCCTGCAACTTTTAGGTCTGTCTTCTCTAACCTTTATATATAAGACAACTAGTTCCAATAGTAGACATGCTTAATGGCTTAACTTTGAAATAAAATTTTGGAAAATCTACTATTCCTTTCTCAGGCTTCTGATTCAGTTTAATTCAAAAGTATCCTAAAATTACTATTTGCAAATGTCTATCTTACTCCTGCATAGCTAAACTAAATAGAGAATTAAACTAAATCCTGATGATGATAAAAGATGGGAACTGTCATCCATAATTCTTGATTTTAAAATTTTAGTTTGTTCAAATCCTGATGATGATAAAAGATGGGAACTGTCATCCATAATTCTTGATTTTAAAATTTTAGTTTGTTCAACAAACACACTAAAGGTAGCATTCTTCTTCTCCTTAACAAGCAAACGTTATATAGTTACATTAAAAAACCTATAGTAACAAATACATTTGTCTAATTTACATATTGAAACTCTCTGTAAGATTCATTTGGAAAAATGTTCCAATGCTAACATTAATTTTGAGAACTACTATTGTAGACCATTTTCTTTGTCATGAATCCATTTGGTATTTATTTGGCTTTACGATCTCTTTTATTTTGAAAAATCCTCTAAAAACACAAATACAGTCTCTTGTGTCTCAGGACTTTCAGACTTTCTTCTCCTTTTCCTTTGTACGTCATCCTAGCAAGACTAGTTAACAAAATACCTGAATTTTGAAAGGTATTTATAACTCAGTTCAGTTCATTTCAGTTCAGTTGCTCAGTCGTGTCCGACTCTCTGCGACCCCATGAATCACAGCACGCCAGGCCTCCCTGTCCATCACCAACTCCCAGAGTTCACTCAAACTCATGTCCACAGAGTCGGTGATGCCATCCAGCCATCTCATTCTCTGTCGTCCCCGTCTCCTCCCGCCCCCAATCCCTCCCAGCATCAGAGTCTTTTCCAGTGAGTCAACTCGTCGCATGAGGTGGCCAAAGTATTGCAGTTTCAGCTTTAGCATCAGTCCTTCCAATGAACACCCAGGATTGATCTCCTTTAGAATGGACTGGTTGGATCTCCTTGCAGTCCAAGGGATTCTCAAGAGTCTTCTCCAGCACCACAGTTCAAAAGCATCAGTTCTTCGGCGATCAGCTTTCTTCCCAGTCCAACTCTCACATCCATACATGACCACGGGTAAAACCATAGCCTTGACTAGACGG
The DNA here is from genome assembly GCF_049115385.1 of Moschus berezovskii. Lineage (NCBI taxonomy): Eukaryota > Metazoa > Chordata > Mammalia > Artiodactyla > Moschidae > Moschus > Moschus berezovskii. Next base: position 45,031,357 of record NC_142470.1, on the reverse strand, counting down.
ACCTTGGTTGGCAAAGTAATGTCTCTGCTTTTTAATATGCTGTCTAGTTGGTCATAACTTTCCTTCCAAGGAGTAAGTGTCTTTTAATTTCATGGCTACCTATCTGTAAAACTTGTTTCCATAGAGAATGAGGCAAGAGTTTACTTTCTACAATCCCATGCACTTTTATTACATGGCAAACAAAATTAATCTCGCCTTCTAACCTTATATCATAGTTCCTTCTCAACCCTTCAGCTTTGGTTTTATTGAATAAAACACAGTGGAAGAGTCTTTTGTTCTTTCTTAGAATTTTCACAAAATGTAAATATTGCTATGACCCAAATGTTTCAAACCAATTACTGCTCTTGTAGTCCAACTGCATTTTGGTTATACATTAGCTTTATTAGTCACATTCATCTTCAGTAAGCAACATTTTAAAAACTCAGTGTAAGATCATGGTTTCAATGATAAGCTTTTTGAGAAACTGAGCTGAGTTTTCACCATTTCTAGTCAGATCATTTCGGTTGCATAAGACAGACAATTCAATTTAAAATGACTTAAATACATTTTTTTAAATGTATTGGTTTACATAATTGAAAAATCTAATTATGTAATTATATTTTTACATACAATTATTTTTTAATATAAATTTTTTTATATAATAGGAGAAGGAGACAAAAGAAGGTGGGTCTCAGGTGTTGTTGTTCGTCAGTCACTCAATTGTGTCCAACTCTTTGTGACCCCATGAACTGCAGCATGCCAAGCTTCCCTGTCCTTCACTATCTGCCAGAGTTTGCTCAAACGCATGTTCATTGTCGGTGATGCCATTCAACCATCTCAACCACTGTTGCCCCCTTCTCCTCCTGCCCTCAATCTTTCCCAGCATCAGGGTCTTTTCCAATGAGTAAGTTATTTGCATCAGGTGGCCAAAGTATTGGAGTTTCAGCATCAGTCTTTCCAGTGAATATTCAGGGTTGATTTCCTTTAGGACTGACTGATTTGGTCTCCTCATTGTCCAAGGGACTCAAGAGTTTTCTCCAGCACCATAGTTCAAAAGCATCAATTCTTCAGTGCTCAAGCTTCTTTATGGTCCAACTCTCATGCCCAAACATGACTATTGGAAAAACCATAGCTCTGACTATACGGACCTTTGCCAGCAAAGTGATATTTCTGCTTTTAAATATGATGTCTGGGTTTGTCATAGCTTTTCTTCCAAGCAGTAAGTGTCTTTTGATTTCAAGGCTACAGTCACTCTCCACAATGATTTTGGAGCCCAAGAAAATAAAATCTGTCATTGTTTCCTTTGTTTCCCCATCTATTTGCCATGAAGTGATGGGTCTGGATGACATGGATCTTAATTTTTTAATGTTGAGTTTTAAGCCAGCTTTCATTCTCCTCTTTCACCTCCAACAAGATGCTCTCTAGTTCCTCTTCACTTTCTGCCATTAGAGTGGTATCATCTGCATATCTGAGGTTATTTATATTTCTCCTGGCAATCTTGATTCCACCTTGTGCTTCATCCAGCCTGGCATTTAGCATGATGTACTCTGCATATAAGGATTTCCCTGGTGGCTCAGAAGGTAAAGCATCTGTCTACAATGTGGGAGATCTGGATTTGATCCCTGGGTCAGGAAGATCCTCTGGAGAAGGAAATAGCAACCCACTCCAGTACTCTTGCCTGGAAAATCTCATGGATGGAGGAGCCTGGCTGGCTACAGTCCATGGGGTCGCAAAACAGTCGGACACGACTGAGCGACTTCCACTTCACTTCACTCTGCATATAAGTTAAATAAGCAGGGTGGCAATATACAGCCTTAATGTACTCCTTTCCCAATTTGGAACCAGTCCACTGTTTCACGTCCATTTCTAACTGCTGCTTTTTGTCCTGCACACAGGTTTTTCATGAGGCAGGTAAGGTAGTCTGGTATTCCCATCTCTTTAAGAATTTTCCAGTTTCTTGTGATCCACACAATCAATGGCATTAGCATAGTCAATGAATCAGAAGTGGATGCTTTTCTGGAATTCTCTTGCTTTTTCTATGATACAATGTTGACATGTCAGCAATTTGATCTCTGGTTCCTCTGCCTTTTCTAAGTCCAGTTTGTGTATCTGGAAGTTATCAGTTCACATACTGTGAAGCCTAGCTTGAAGGATTTTGAGCATTACATTGCTAGCATGCAAAACAAGTGCAATTGTGTGGTAATTTGAACATTCTTTGGCATTCCCCTTCTTTTGGATTGGGATGAAAACTGAACTTTTCCAGTCCTGTTGCCACTGCTGAGTTTTCCAAATTTGCTGGCATGTTGAGTGCAGTACTTTAACAGCATCATCTTTTGGGATTTGAAATAACTTAGCTGGAATTTCATCACTGCACTAGCTTTGTTCTTGGTTATGCTTTCTAAGGCCCACTTGACTTCACATTCCAGGATGTCTGGCTCTAGGTGAGTGGCGACAACATCGTTGTTATCTGGGTCATTAAGTTAAAAGGTCAAAACTCAGTTTCTTTTCATCCTTCACTCTCCCTTCCCCTGTGTTGGCTTCCCTCTTGGGTTCCACGTGGTAGTCCCCAGAAACTTGAGGCACATATTCACTCAGATTCAAATTTAGTAGAAGAAGCACAGTCTCTTCCCTGTTGTTCCTTAACAAGTCTCAGGATCCACTTTGACTACACCATTTGAGTCATGTGTCCTTGACCAAAGGATGCTAGGACCTGTATCAGGAATTCTTTGGGCTACAAGTAACAGAAAAATCTAACAGTAGTTTAAACAATGTAGACATTTATGACCTCATTTAACAAGAAAACTGAAGGTAAGTAGTTCAAAACCTATCTCTCTTTATTGATGTTCATCCTTCTTCAGTCATCTATACTATCCACCTGGCTTAAGTCAAGTTATCATGTATGTATGGATCAGTTTCTTGACTCTATTATAGTTCCACTGGTCAATTTTTTATTGCTGGGCCATTGCAAATATGTTTTACTTAATATAAATTTATAAGAAATCTTGATATGTAATATAGCAAATCTTCCCTAGTTATTCTTGAGGAATATCTTGGCTATTTTTGGGTCTTTGATTTTTCGTATAAATTCTCTCAAACTTGTCAAGTTAAAGAAATTCATCTAAGATTTCAATCAAAATTTGGATAGATCAATTTTGAAAGACTTGTCTTCTTCACAATATTATCTTTCTAGTCAATGATATGTTTATATTTCTCAATATATGTTTTCATTAAAGTTTTATAGTTTTCTCTATAAAGCCTTGCCTAATATCCAAAGGATGTTATATTTTTTCTTGCTATTATAAAAATTATCTCTTAAAATATTATTTTTCCTAATTGCACATAAAATGCATTTAAATTTTGTGTATAAACCTTGTATCAGACGTTTTGACAAATTCTCTGATTAAGTCTAATGATTTGTCAGCGGACTGTTGGATTCTTTTATGTAGACAATCATATCATCTGCAAATAATTACCGTTTTATTAATTTCCTTCCAATCCTTTGACTTTTTTTCCTCCTGCCTTACTGTAGAACTTCTTTTACTTACTTAAGTATTTCTGCATATTCATATTAGACATAGTTCCTGTAAATTCAATTCAGGTACCTTTTTATATTTTTTTATATTCAATCTGATAATGTCTAATTTTAAATTGGTGAATTGAATCCATTTACTGATATTTTTGGATTTATTTCTTACTTTATTTCATGCTTTTCTCTTTAAAAGTTAAATAAGCTTTTTTCACTTTAAAAAACCTGTTTTTTTCTCTAGCTGCTCTCTGTTGCATTAAATAAGCTGTATTTACCTTACTCTGTATTATGTTTTGGAGTAGTACATTCTACATATATCCTTTAGTTATATCTTTTCTTTTTTTGGTATTGTTTTTATTTATTTTTTAATTTATTTATTTTAATTGGAGGCTAATTACCTCACATTATTGTATTGGTTTTGCCATACATTGACATGAATCTGCCCCAGGTGTACATGTGTTCCCCATCTTGAACCCCCCTCCCACCTCCCTCCCCATCCCGTCCCTCTGGTTCATCCCAGTACACCAGCCCCGAGCATCCTGTCTCATGCATTGAACCTGGACTGGCGATTCATTTCACATGTGATAATATACATGTTTCAATGCCATTCTCCCAAATCATCCCACCCTCGCCCTCTCCCAGAGTCTTGCAGGACTGTTTATAATAGCCAGGACATGGAAGCAACCTAGATGTCCATCTGCAGATGAACAGATAAGAAAGCTGTGGTACATATACACAATGGAGTATTACTCAGCAATTAAAAAGAATACATTTGAATCAGTGTTAATGAGGTGGATGAAACTGGAGCCTATTATACAGAGTGAAGTAAGCCAGAAAGAAAAACACCAATACAATATACTAACGCATATATATGGAATATAGAAATATGATAACAATAACCCTGTAGATGAGACAGCAAAAGAGACACAGATGTATTGAACAGCCTTTAGTTATATCTTTAATATGAACATTTATAAAGTCTAAAATTGATAAATATATCTGCCTTGATTATGAATAAAACAAAGCCCTAGGATAGTTCTCCTATTAATATGTTCACTCTATCCCACTGTACATGTTACTACCATAGTATTTTAGATTTATCTTATTTTTATATTCCCTGATGAGTCATTATAATTGTTTTTATATAAATAAAAATATAAAAATTTGAGTTTGATATTGGTAGATTTGAAATTATGGCCCTAGACTGTTGTGAATAAGTAAACAACATAAGGACCAATATACAGAGGGCATCTTGAACCTATTTATTTAACAACTGACAGCAAGGAGATCCAGTCAGTCAATCCTAAAGGAAATTAGTCCTGAATATTCATTGGAAAGATTGATGCTGAAGCTGAAACTCCAATACTTTGGCCAACTGATTCGAAGAATTGACTCATTTGAAAAGACCCTGATGCTGGAGATGATTGAAGGTGGGAGAAGAAGGGGACAACAGAGGATGAGATGGTTGGATGGCATCACCGACTCAATGGACATGACTTTGAGTAAACTCCGAGAATTGGTGATGGACAGGGAGGCCTGGCATGCCATAGTCCATGGGGTCACAAAGAGTCAGACACGACTAAGCGACTGAACTGAATCTATCTTTTCTCTTTGGATGTTTTTAAAATCTCCTTTTTATCTAGGTGTAGAGTTTTTTTCTTTCTTCCTGCCACCATATCTCTTACATTTCCCAAGAATGTTCCCAAGTAAAAGTTTTTGTGCATCCTAGAACTGCAGCTTGGAAAGAATTTCCTCCAGGTATATTTTTGGCTTGCTGTTGCAACTGGTTCAAGTCTCTGCTCAGTTCCTCAGAGAGGCCTTCCCTGATCCCAATGTCAAACATTCTTCTCTTACCCTTCAGTTTTCTTCACAGAACCTTTTACTACTTGACATTTTCAAAAATATTTATTTGTTCATCATCTGCCTCCCTCTCCCAAGAATATATACCCACAAGGGCACAGACTCAGATTTATTCACTGCTATATCCCTAGTATCTAGAATAGTACCTGGAACAGTAGGCACTTCATAAGCATTTGTTGACTTAATGAGTTAATAGTCTTTCATCTGCACTTTATTCTTTCCTTTTAAGGTAGCTGAATTCTTTTCTGTGTATGTGAAGAACTGAAGTGAAGAGAAGTCACTCAGTCGTGTCTGACTCTTTGCGACCCCATGGACTGCAGCCCACCAGGCTCCCCGGTTCATGGGATTTTCCAGGCATGAATACTGGAGTGGGTTGCCATTTCCTTCTCCAGGGGATCTTCCCGACCCAGGGATCAAACCCGGGTCTCCCGCATTGTAGGCAGACGTTTTACTGTCCAAGCTACCAGGGAAGCCCCAGAGACAATAAAACTGCAGATAAAATGTACTGGTGGAGTAAGCCACTTTGAGGAAGTCCTTTATAAATGCAGAACCTCATATTTTCCCTACTGAGGGACCACGTCATAAGACCCAGATTTTAATCTTGCTTGTACTGCTCACTAGTTGTGAGCTACTGGGCTAATCATTTTACCTCTTTACTCCTTTATGCTCTTACATGTAAAACTAAGGGGGTTCAGTTAGCTGATCATTAGTTCTTTTGAGCAATAAAACTGCATGATTCACAGGGGCAGAACTTCAGCAGCCTAAGATCAAAAGACAAGTGAAATCAGGCCTTTAACCCAGGTCTCTTAAACTTCCTCAATGATGATATTACATGGCATCAAAGATACTCTATAGCCAACTGCCCACATACCTGAAAAACTACAATACCTGAAAACTCTTCACAAGGCCAACCCATACACTTGAAAAAGTAAAACTTTTATCCCAAATGTACCTGGTGATGGATAGATAATCCAAAAAACTAAGCCTTTAGCATGGTTTTAATATCTATATCACATAACTTTGGGTTAAAAACACCTCAGGGAAAAAATTCCAACTCAGTGGAGAATCATTCATCAAAATGCCTTTCCTCAAATTCAACTCTGCAAAAAAACCAACCCACAGGAAGAGTTTTTTAAAAAAGAAAGGAAGGGGACTTCTCTGGTTGTCCAGAGGTTAAGAATCCACCTTCCAATGCAGGGGACACAGGTTCAATCTCTGGTAGGGGAACTAAGATCCCGCAGGCTGCAGGGCAACTAAGCTTGAGCACCACTAGATAAAAGCCTGCACACTGCAGATCCTAAGCCTGTGGGCTCTGGAGCCTGCAAGCCACAAACAGGGAAGCTGCAATGAAGACCCAGCACAGCCAAATATTAAAGAACAAAAAAAATAGAAAGAAAAAAGAATGTACACGTGAATAGCAGGACAAGAACTATAAGAGGAAGTATATGGAAAGGAGGAGGTAACTTAGCCTCTAGATATGCTGCTGCTGCTGCTGTTAAGTCGCTTCAGTCTTGTCCAACTCTGTGCGACCTCATAGATGGCAGCCCAGCAGGCTCCGCCATCCCTGGGATTCTCCAGGCAAGGACACTGGCGTGGGTTGCCATTGCCTTCTCCAAAGCATGAAAGTGAAAAGTGAAAGTGAAGTCGCTCAGTCGTGTCTGACCCTTAGCGACCCCATGGACTGCAGCCTACCAGGCTTTTCTGTCCATGTGTTTTTCCAGGCAAGAGTACTGGAGTGGGTTGCCATTGCCTTCTCTGAGCCTTGAGATCTAGCATTTTCTTAGAAATAAAACATTTCATGAAATAATATTATTTCATATTTCATTTATTCGTTTATTCCATTTATTCATTTACTCGTTAAATATGAAATGTTTTATTTCATATTTCATTTATTCATTCATTCCATGAAATAAAACATTCCATGGTTTTAGCCTGTTTTTTTGGGGGGTAAGGGGGGTGGTTTGACTACCCAACCTCTTTGCCTCTCAAACTCATACCTTCAAAGTGGCAGCTGAAAGACCTGACATGGGGAGAATGGAAGCTTGGAGGCTTTTCCAGCAGAGGCATTCAACAGTGAATAGGAGGAGTGAAGAGACTAAGGCTTTGGTTCTACCAGAGTGCCAGACAGCTCTTATGATCGTGAGTAGGTGGCCATATGACTTATCATGCAAACCAGGACCTTTTTATGAATGAAAGAGCACTAATAATTGTATTAGGGCTATGGGGAAACTGTGTCCCAAGTAAACCAGATATATGGTCATCTTAGGTGTTAAGGGCCCCAGAAAAGGCAGGGGTGCTTCCCCGGTGGCTCAGCGGTAAAGAATTCACCTGCAATTCAGGAGACGTGAGTTCAATCCCTGGGTCGGGAAGATCCCCTGGAGGAGGAAATGGCAACCCACTCCTGTATTCTTGCCTGGAAAATCCCATGAACTGAGGAGCCTGGCGGGCTACAGTCCATGAAGCTGCAAAACAGTCAGGCACAACTTAGCAACTAAACAACAACAAAGGCAGGGGATCTACAGAGTTAGCTGATCAACCATATAATGAAATCTTACCTCACCTTATCAACCACAGGAGCCCCTGCAGAGGCAACAGAGAAGATGGAAATCAGCCTTTCAGCTAATATCATCTCTGCTCCTTGGGTACAATATAAACTTGTCAGTTACCTCTGGTGCCATTTTCTTATTGATTCCTACGTGTCCTGGCCCTCTGGAATAAACTTCTTTAAGATTGGCCCTAACAGGAAAACAATACTCAAGGCACACAGACCTGATCTCCAACACATATCAACTCTGTATCCCAAGAGGTACATGACAGAATCTCGGGTATCTAACACTGCAAAGTGCAAGGAGTGAGCAAGGTGACAAAGGAAGTGTGAACATGAAGGCATAGGAAGAGCAGATATCTATATGTATGGGCCAAATATGGCTGTCCCAGAGTGATATCCTTATTCCCCAGGGGATCAATACAACATGACCACCATTTCTCAGTTCTAAATTCCTAGGAGAGAAAGTCTGACTAGTACAGATTGGGTCAGGAGTCTCCTTGGTCAAAGCAGGTATGACTAGGTGTGTGCTCTGCTTAGTTGCTCAGTTGTGTCCAACTCTTTGCAGGCTACCAGGAAAGCTCTCATAGCTCAAATGGTAAAGCATTTTGTTGTCTCCGGCAACACAGGAGACCTGGGTTTGATCCCTGGGGAAGATCTCTTGGAAAGGGAATGGCTACTGACTCCAGTATTCTTGCCTGAAGAATTCCATGGACAGGGGAGCCTGGTGGGCTGCAAAGAGTCAGACATGACTGACTGAGTGACCAACACTTTTATGGCTAGGTGGTAGGTCACAAATTGCACATGGCCACAGAGATTTCACCCCAGTGGAGTAGAAGCTTTTAGAAAAGGGAGGATCTGGGCAAACAGGTACTCTAAAATTGTATCATATTTGATGCAAACTGAGGAAAGTTGAAAGTCACTGTAGAAATGCAAGCAATTATATTGTTCACTGATAGATGAAACATTACATAGAGACAATAAGGTAAAATTATTTGTTGATTCAAGGTCATTCTTAGTATTGGGTTATATCCTGAAAGTGATATTTAAACATTTTTTATTTCTTTAATCCACTTAATCCACTCCTAAAGTCTTAAATTCTTGGCCCTGCTCCAGGCTTCCCTCTCTTGAGCCTTAAGCAATCTTTAAAACTTGCTGTTAATTTTTCCTTTCTTGCTAAGTGATGGTAAGATTGCCTGTCATTTTGTTTCTTAAGAAAATTGCCTAATATCTGCTTTTGTTAGGAAATATACCACATTATCTTATAGAAGCTTATGAATTTTTTAATGTTAAAAAACAGATATATATTTTAAGTTATTATAAAATCAATACATGCATAAGTTAAAAATTCAAATACATGGAGTAGAAAAATAAAAGATAAAAATGTAGCCCAACTACTGTCCACAACTTAGTTCTACTTCCTGGATTACTTTTTTGACCAGGACCCAAGTAGGAAATACATTTTACACACACACACACACACACACACACACAGAGATGATAAAAGTTTCATGAATTTTACTTGCTCATACTTTTTCTCTTTTGCCCTTCTAATGTAGATTGTAGCCCACTAACTTGATTCACTCCCACAGTTTGAAAACCACTACTCTAAAGATAGCTACGTGAAACTGTTTTTTAGTACTTCTGATAGATACCTCTATCCTTGAAAATAATACACACATACTGGCTTCCGTCTATGGGGTCACGCAGAGTCGGACACGACTGAAGTGACTTAGCAGCAGCAGCAGCAGCAGCCACATTTAGATTCAATTCCTGACTTTTTAAAAATTGACTCCACACTTTGAAAAAGAACAATAAGAACTTAGCTTAATTACATCAACCTCCATTTTTCTTTCCCTAGTCTTGTCTTTGCAATTTTTATTATAGTACATTAAGCTCTATTTCTTACTTAATTGCTTTAAATATATTTAAACCTCTATTTCTTTTTTATTTATTTATTTTAATTGTAGGCTAATTACTTTACAATATTATAGTAGTTTTTGCCACACACTGACATGAATCAGCCACGGGTGTACATGTGTTCCCCATCCTAAACCCCCCTCCCACCTCCCTCCCCATCCCATCCCTCTGGGTCAACCCAGTGCACATTCCCTGAGCACCCTGTCTCATGCATCGAACCTGGACTGGTGGTCTGTTTCACATATGATAATATATGTTTCAATGCTATTCTCTCAGATCATCTCACCCTAGCCTTCTCCCACAGAGTCCAAAAGACTGTTCTATACATCTGTGTCTCTTTTGCTGTCTCACATATAGGGTTATTGTTACCATCTTTCTAAATTCCATATATATGCGTTAGTATACTGTATTGGTGGAGAAGGCAATGGCACCCCACTCCAGTACTTTTGCCTGGGAAATCCCATGGACGGAGAAGCCTGGTAGGCTACAGTCTATGGGGTCGCTAAGAGTCGGACACGACTGAGCGACTTCACTTTCACTTTTCACTTTCATGGATTGGAGAAGGAAATGGCAACCCACTCCAGTGTTCTTGCCTGGAGAATCCCAGGGACAGAGAAGCCTGGTGGGCTGCCGTCTATGGGGTTGCACAGAGTCGGACACGACTGATACGACTTAGCAGCAGCAGCAGCATATTGTATTCATGTTTTTATTTCTGACTTACTTTACTCTGTATAATAGGCTCCAGTTTTATCCACCTCATTAGAACTGATTAAATGTAATCTTTTTAATGGTTGAGTACTATTCCATTGTGTATATGTACCACAGCTTTCTTATCCATTTGTCTGTTGATGAACATCTAGGTTGTTTCCATGTCGTGGCTATTATAAACAGTGCTGCGAAGAACACTGGGGTGTTCATCACTGGGGTGTTCAATTCTGGTTTCCTCGGTGCGTATGCCCAGCAGAGGGATTGCTGGGTCATATGGCAGTTCTATTTCCAGTTTTTTATGGAATCTCCACACTGTTCATAGTAGCTATACTAGTTTGCATTCCCACCAATAGTGTAAGAGGGTTCCCTTTTCTCCACACCCTCTCCAGCATTTATTGTTTGTAGATTTTTTGATAGCAGCCATTCTGACCAGCGTGAGATGGTACCTCACTGTGGTTTTGATTTGCATTTCTTTGGTAATGAGTGATGTTGAGCATCTTTTCCTGTGTTTGTTAGACATCTGAATGTCTTCTTTGGAGAAATGTCTGTTTAGTTCTTTGTCGCATTTTTTGATTGGGTCATTAAACCTCTATTTCTTGATCTACTGTTAGAAAGTGTTCATCCACACATTTAAAAATGTCTCTTAATTCCTCCATTATGTAAGATTAGTGCATTTGCATCCTTTCACTTCCCTCCACTTCTCAACTTCCATTAGCTGTACCACTACTTTTACACAGTCAATAATTATAATATTTATTGTGTTAGGATAATTGTCTTTTGTACTTTGTCCTTCAACTTATTTTTAAAAGTGATTTTTTTCAATATTACAATTTTGTAAATCTTATTCACTGCTGAATCAATTGTATAAACAGACTTGTAAAAAGACAAATCTAAACCATATTATTAAATTTATGCTTATTGAAGGAGAATGTTCTAGGTGTCAATGTCGAACAGATTCTCTTTTCCATTGATTACTCATAATACTGTCACATCTTAGTTTCATATTTGGACCATGAGTTACACAATTTTTTGCCTTTACTAAAGATCTTGTCTTTCTTTTTTTGGTTGATAACAGGAAAAACATGTCACTCTCATTAAAATTATTAAGTTTTTTTAAACATGCTATTGTATAGAATGAATCTACTTTTTCCTTAAAGATGTCCTTCAGAGATCCTTCTTACTTTTCATTCTTATTACTACTGATCACCTTGAAAGTCTAAATATTTGCACTGAAATATCTTTTTATTGCATTCATAGCGCAGATCCTATTACCAGCTTCCCATGTTTCTTTTTTGTCTGAAAAGATGCATGAGAGGTCAAAAAATAGTTTAAAATTCCATTTGCCCTCATCCTTCAGTGCTTTGTCTGTCTATAGGATTCGAGGTTCAGAATTAATTTTCTCTCAGAACTTCGAAGATCCACTGCCTTCTTATAATTAGCGTTGCTAAGATAAATGGCAAACTTCAATCTATTTCAATCTCCCTATCACTCCTATAAAAGCAACAATCTCAATTTGGCTCTCTTTTCTGTACTCAGTTTAATTAAACTTTCTTTCATAATTGGCCTTTTCTGATACTCTCCTCGCTGGGCTCTATACTGCACACTAGGCTGGTTTTCTTAAATAACTGGCTAGTCTTGCTCTTGCTTGTTTGTTAGTTCAGTCTTTGTCCAGCACTTTGTGACCCCACGGACTGTCCACAAGGCTCCTCTGTGTCTACGGGACTCTCTGGGCATGAATACTGGAGTGCACTGCCATGCCCTTCTCCAGGGGATCTTCCTGACCCGGGGATTGAACCCAAGCCTCTTGGGTCTCCTGTATTGGCAGGCAGATTCTTTACCACTAACACCACCTTTTTCTAATGTGATTCTAAATGCCATAGTTCCTGTACCCTCTTTTCTATTTTATATGTCTTCTCCCCTATATTAGTCCTCGAGCTTTAAAAACTATCTGCTGACAATTCCTAACTTTATTTAGGCAGGCTAGACTTCTTTTTGACCTCCAGATTCACAGCTTTAAACATCTACTTGGCATCTCCTTATGTCTCCTAGGCATTTCAAACTGAACATGACCAGACAGAATTTTCTCTCTTTGAATCTGAATCCCCCTCAGCCTTGACCATCTCAATACCTGGTGCTATGATGAACTGCCACTTTTGACTCTTCCCTTTTAATTCACTCCCCATGACTCCTCCCTCCTCATCCAATTCTACCTTTATCCAGTTCACTGTTAATTCCTGTTATTTCTACCTTCAAAATATAGCTCTATTGTCTTTAAAAAATGTAAACCAGATCATGTCAGTCCCTTGCTTTAAATGGAGAGGATAAAATCCAAAACCTATACAGCTCCCCGAATGTCTGATTCCTTCTTACTTCTCCAGATGCACCTCTCGCCTCGTGCCGCTCTTATTTCCGCACTCCAGCCTCCTGTCATCTCCTAGAACACACAGTGTTCTTTCTATCTCAGAGCCTCTGTAATTTGATATTCTATCTGGAGTACTTTTTCCCTCAGGTCTTTACATGACTGACTTAACTCCTTTTTATCCTTCAGGTTTTGGCTTAAACGTTCAGAGCCTCCACATTAACCCACACATGGATTCTTTGTAATTAGGAAAAGGTACCTTTCTGGAGAGCACCATGTGGACTATATTTGAGCCCCTACAGGCAGCAGCTTAAATGTCCTCAGAGAGGCTTTTCTTGACCACCTTACCATATTAATGCTCCTTCTTATTCTGGATCACAGCACTCTACTTATTTCCTTCACAGCTTTTCATTCAACCTACAGTATTTAACTAACTATGATTTTATTTACTTGTTTATAATCTGTCACCCTCGCTTAGGACAGGAACTTCTCTATCAAGTTTGCTATCATAAACTCACAGCCTACTAGTGTCTGATTCATGTAGGTGTTCAATGAATATTTGTTGGATGAATAAATGAATGAAACCATGCTTGGAAATTTCATAAGAAAGTGAAAAATAAAATGGTTTAAGTTGTCCAGTTATTTTTTCATGAACACACTTCATCTGAAAATTCTTTTCCTCCACATTTTATTTAATTATTTTCACCCCTTGAATTTTTCTGTTACCTGAAAACTACTTTGGACACATCACAGGATTTTAGTAGGATGCTTTTGAACTGTGGTGCTGGAGAAGACTCTTGAGAGTCCCTTGGACTGCAAGGAGATCCAACCAGTCCATTCTGGAGGAGATCAATTCTGCGTGTTCATTGGAAGGACTGATGCTAAAGCTGAAACTGCAATACTTTGGCCACCTCATGCGACGAGTTGACTCACTGGAAAAGACTCTGATGCTGGGAGGGATTGGGGGCAGGAGGCAACAAAGAATGAGATGGCTGGATGGCATCACCGACTCGATGGACATGAGTTTGAGTGAACTCCGGGAGTTGGTGATGGACAGGGAGGCCTGGTGTGCTGTGATTCATGGGGTTGCAAAGAGTCGGACATGACTGAGCGACTGAACTGAACTGAACCACACTGCCCCAGAGTTGGTGATATGTCAAGCTGAGCACAGAGGTGTTGAGTATCTTTCATTTTAAAGAGAAAGCTTCAATAATTGGAGCCTTGTTGCTTCCAGTTCCAGTCCTTCCCCACCTATCCCCAGTCTCTATGACTAGAAGACTGAGGAAGGATAATGAGAACAGAAATTGTCAGCACTGTTGTCGGCCAGAGTACAGCACCTTTTCCATGGGGAGCAGGGAAGTGGGTTTCCTACTTCTCAAACCAAGGGAGCTATAAAGACTGAAAAATCACTTCTCACAAGAAGGGAAGACCAACATCAACCTCAACTTGTTGGATAATTTTTAGGTTGCTATCATTCTTATAATTTTTAATTGGAAGATAACTGCTTTTCTATGTGGTATTGGTTTCTGCCATACAACAGCACAAATCAGCCATAAGTGTGTGTATATATATATCCATATATATATATATCCCTGCCTTCTAGAGCCTCCATCTCACTGCCTCCCCACCATCTTACCCCTCGAGGTCATCACAGAGCACTGGGCACTCTGTGTTATACAACAGTTTCCTACCAGCTATTCATTTTAAAAAAGGTAGTGTACATATGTCAATGCTGCTGCTGCTGCTAAGTCATTTCAGTCGTGTCCGACTCTGTGTGACCCCATAGACGGAAGCCCACCAGGCTCCCCCATACCTGGGATTCTCCAGGCAAGAACACTGGAGTGGGTTGCCATTTCCTTCTCCAATGTGTGAAAGTGAAAAGTGAAAGTGAAGTCGCTCAGTCGTGTCCGACCCTTAGCGACCCCACGGACTGCAGCCTACCAGGCTCCTCCATCCATGGGATTTTCCAGGCAAGAGTACTGGAGTGGCTTGCCATTGCCTTCTCCGTATGTCAATGCTACTCTCTCAATTTGTCTCACCTTCTCCTTCCCCCACTGTGTCCACAGGTCCATTCTCTATGTCTGTGTCTCTATTCCTGCCCTGAAAATAGGTTCGTAAGTATTAGGTAGCCTTCCTGTTGATCTGCCCTGCATGATTTTAAGTGGAGAAAGGAGAAAAGAAAGAGATGACAGAGTGGAAACTAGGAAGCAAAGGAGAAGTGTATTATCAGACTATTTGGTGTGGCAAGCAAGCAGGATTTTCTCATTAGCCAACAGATTCCTTGGAAGGAAGCAGGATTTAAGTCATTCTACTAATGTTCCACCTAAGAGAGCAGTCTTTGAGTAGGGGGATCCTTAAAGCAGAGTCTGTGGGTGTGTTACAAATTATAAGAGCTGAGGTAGGGTAAGGAAGTCAAGTTTGCACCAGATCTCTCAGGTCAGGGAACTACACAGCTGGAAGACATTGCAAGCACCCTCCTCCTGTTCTCACAAATCTTCTAAATGCTGCATTAGAAAGCTGGCATTTACATCTTAGACATATAGAAGTAAGGCAGTGACAATTGACAAAGAACTGGAATTGCAAACCAGTGAACTAAAAAGATATTTATCACTCTTCCACATTTTCCCTCCAGTCTCTCAGCTCCTAAGGAACTACAACCAGAAGGAGAGGGGAATAGGAATGAAACTACAGACCATGCTTCTCCCTCTACCGCAAGTTCCTGGAGCCACAGGTAAAGACTGAGCAAAAGTAATGGGGGGAACAGGGTGGGAGGGGTAGGTAAATGAGATTTAATTGGGATATGAAATTGGATTTTTCTCCCCACTGAAGATAAAAGGAGTATTTTTCCATGTCAGCATATATACAACCACCACACCTTTTAATGACTGATTGTATCCTCTTATACTGATTTTAAACATACCTATTGTAATTCAACTACTCTTCTACCTCAAGTGGACTGTCATTTTCCAGTAAGCTAGGATGGGCTTCTTCACATAGTGATCTCAGGGCAGCATTCCAACAGAGGAGATGAACCACTGAAAAGTTTCTTAAGGCTAAGGCTTGAATGTCACACAACATCACTTTGGCCTCATTCTATTGATCAAAGAAAGTCACAGACCACCCAGACTCAAGGTAAGGAGGAAAGATTCTACCTCTTAATGACAGGAGTGGTGAAGTGATGTTGCAAAGGAGCAGGGCACAGAGGTAGGAAGAATTATGACCATCTTTGCAAATATTCTATTACAACAAACTTGTTTTGAAATGCCTCCTTTAGAATTCTAAAAGTAAAATTATAAGTCGACTGCCATCCCAAATATGTCTCCTAAAGAAATTATGGGAAAACTCTAATGTAGACCTGTATAGCACTCCACTGTTTTTAAAATTCATTCATAAATATCTCATTTGATAACTTATTCAACAAGTTTCTTTTGAGTGCCTATTATGTGCCAAAGACTGTGATATGCTCTGGGGATACAAAATAGATGTGGTCCTTGTTCTCAAGGAGCTTACAGTCTGTGGAGGGAAAAACAAATATTTAATAAGTAATTACAGTCAAGAAGTGACTCATTGGAAAAGACCATGATGCTGGGAAAGATTGAAGGCAGGAGGAGAAGGGGACGACAGAGGATGAGATGGTTGGATGGCATCACTGATTTGATGGACATAAGTTTGAGCAAGCTCTGGGAGGTGAGGTGGACAGGGTAGCCTGGCGTGCTGCAGTCCATGGGGTCGTAAAGCGTTGGACACAACTGAGTAACTGGACTGAACAGTCAAGTAATAACACGTACGACATTAATTTATGTCAAACAATACATGAAACCATCAGTTGAAATCATTATCCTGCCAACACTAACCATGATGATCTTTATGATAACTGTAGGAGGCAAAACAGGATATTAGTTGTTATTCTTATCTTTCAGTGAGGAAACTAAGGCTAATAAAGTTAACCAAGTAATTTATCCAGGGTTTTCAAGTTTTAAGTTGCAGACAAAAAATAAACAGGCTATTCTTTAAAATCTGCTTTTTCCAATACATTCTTCTGCCTCGCTAGAAATCAATACTGTTATAGACCCTGAAACATAAAAAAATACCAATAAATTAAAACAAACTAACCCTTGGATAATGGTACATATTTTGTAGGGATTCTTCTAAAGGGATTTCAGTGTTCACGGCTTTAGAGACTGACAATGTACAGTTGATCCTTAAACAGGAGTTTGAATTGGAAAGGTCCACTTATACACAGATTTTTCTCAATATAGTACCTTAATATAGTACCTTATAGTACCTTTCACTTTATAGATCTTTAAGTGTGGGGGAGAGTTTGTGTTCAATTAGAGATCACAATAGGTGGAATCCTAAGAACTAGAGCTTCAGTCTTGATTCTAACTAAATTGTTGTAGCTTCCTACCCTTGGGTGAATCATTTATCAATTCCTTTGTTTTTGAGACAGAAACAGCAGTAGTTGGATTTTCCACTGTGTAGGTAGCGTCAACATCTCTTCCCTGCCACCACCATGTTATTCAAGGGTCAATTCTAATGTAAAACATACCTAATCTAGTACACCTAATATACAATAATAAAGTTCACTTACTTTCTAAATCTCTCTGAACCCTAGAATCTGGACTGTTATCATCTGGGTTCACTCTAATGAGAAAAAGCCATTCATAAAATAATGCCTAAAGGACTTCTTTAACATGGCTATCTACAGATAACAAGAAGGATTAGATGAGAGTGATGAAACTGAATTTCCACTACAGAATGAATTATATTTATTGCAGTTTACTAAGCAATGAACTTAATCTAAGAATATATATGTCTTGGCCTCAAATTCTTTTTGGAATAAGAAAGTATATAAATTATAAACAAACATATGGAAATATGCATGTATACCAACATACATACACATACACATGAAAATTTCACATAATTATTATTGTTTTATTCCTTTTCACTAGGAAACTGGTAAAAGTCCTCAAGCTAACATGACTTGAGGAAAGTTATGGTCTAGTTAGATCCTTTTTTCTTTCATTATCTTGTTACTCCATTTGTGCCTTTATCTGGTCTTTACCCTATGCTGATTTGTGTTAAAAAAAACCTTACAAATCAAACAACTTAAATCTCTGAATCTGTCTGTGATGCTCCAAATTCAGACAGTAGTTCTTCAATAAATTTATTTCTATTATTTGAATAATCTTAGTTTTTAATTTGTCCATGCAAAGCCAGAACTTCAGTAGGTATGTCAACCTCTAACGTTTTCTCTGTAACATTCTTTCTGAAAGTCACTGATAACTGAGAATAGTCTCTCTCTCCTAGCACTGCTCTCTGCTCCAAATTCTTATTTTCTTGGCATACTACACAGCAGTTGTGGGAGGAGTCATTCAAACCAGAATTTTATAATTTTATGTTATGAATGTCTTATAGCTGTGAAGCATGATATTAAGCCTTTCAGGCCTGGGACAGGCAGTTGCGACCCCCTGGATTGGCTGCCTCCAGCTGCTCACAGGCTTTATCAGAAGATGGCCCAAAAAAAACAGAGGTGGAAAGGGTGATAAGAAATGTCTAGTAGCTCCACTAGGCCTCTTATCCAAGGTGAATAGTAGTACACTCAGCAGTTGGCTGCTGAAATAGACGTCCAGATGGTAGAGTACGTCTGTGGCTGTACTCAGAACATTGCCACCAGCATGGAGCTCCAGGATGGTGCAACTTTGATGGCTCTGAAACTGACTTCACAGACATCAGATTCTTCTGATTGTTTGCAGCTGATGTGCCCTCTTAATGTCATCCGAAGTAGTTTCAGCCTGATTGATCCAACAACGCACATGTGTTTTACAAATTAAAGCCTTAACATTATTTTAAAATACTTGCTAGAAATAACTTCAGTTGGATTCAAAAATCCATTTGCCTTATCATAACATTGTGTTCATAGATAAAAAAAAGCTGTCAGATTCTTTGAATAGAATATCAACTATTATACATTTTTGAACGGTTGCAAAAGAAAAGGTTTAAATTTTTTTTTTTTACCATGTATTTTTGTTCCTCATGAATGGTGACTGCATCAGTTTTCTATGGCTGCTGAAACAAATTACCACAGTCCAGGTGGTTTATAACAACATGTATTTATTCCCTTACAGTTTTGGAAGTCGAAATGGATTTCTCTGGACTGAAATCAAGATGTAAGAGGGGCCATGCAACCTTTGGAGGCTCTAAGGAACAAACATTTCTTTGCCTTTTCCAGCTTATGGTGGCCATCTTCATTCTTTAGCTCATGGCTTTGAAATCACATCATCTTTTCTCCCTCTGCTTCCATCATCACATCATTTTTCCTTCTCTGTCCTCGAATCTCCCTCTGTACACATTTATTAAGGACACTTATAACTACATTTAGGACCTACCCACATAAACCAGGATAATCTCTCCACATGAAAATCCTTAAATTAGTTCCATTTTGAAGTCCCTGTTACCATACAGGATAATACTCACAGGTCCCAGGGATTAAGAACTGGATATCATTGGGAGGCATTTTCCAGCCTACTAAAGTGACTCTCAAGAATTTGAAGAGACTAACAGTTGAAAGTCTTTATCAGAACCTATGTAGATCTATTTCAGGCATAGAACTTGATTTCAAAATAATATGTTCAGGCACAGAAGTTCAAATTTCTCATTCAAAAGATTTGAAGATTTTTCATTCAATCTCATTTGAAGATTTCATCTCAGTTCAGTTGCTCAGCCATGTCCTATTCTTTGCAACCCCATGGACTGCAGCATGCCAGGCTTCCCTGTCCTTCACTATCTCAGGGTTTTTTACAAATTTAATAGTTAATATTTTTCATATTACTTTATATTTATTTTTATTTTCATTATTTTATATATATTTAAAAAGCAGTTAATTTTTCAGCAAATCCAGTCTAGATATATACAAATTCCCTTCAGGTTACCATAGGATACCATATAAATACCATTTTGTCTCTGTCTTATGATGAGGAAACGGTTGGGAAATACAGTTCTACAAAGTTTAGGAGACTAAAACAATGGAGGAAAGAATGTCCAAGGTATAAGTGAGCAAAGTCCACATCTATTATAACAGAAGTCAAAATGTACAATAACAAAAATCCAGAAACCAAAGAAATAGCAAAATAAGCACTTAAAAATAACAATTAGGTATAACTGAGGTAACTGTCAGAAGAATAATGGTTGCCTTGGGTAACAGGATTGGAATAAAGAAAGGCAAAGCAGGAGAGAACTGCTATTCATTATAGGCATTTTGGTACTCATTAGTTTTTTTTTTTTTTTTAAAGATGTGCATCATTATTGAAAAGTTTTTTAAAAGTTCAATCAAAAATGATATCAGAACTCAACATAAGTATACCACATTTTTTCCTATGGTCTTTTCTCTAATACAACAGTCCTACTCTTTTCATTTTAAGAAGGGAAAAAAACAGTTTTTGTTTACTAATCATATTACCCATTTTAATGGCACAGTTACCCAGTTATTTAAGCTTCATCCAAAGAACAGTCCTGAGGATCTTTTCTTTAATATTTAGTTAGGGTGGTGAGTGTGAATGCTTAAAATAAATTCCCTGAGCCTAAGTTAGGGAACAGAAATTCTTTATCCTTTCCTTCCCAGTGGTGGCACTGGCAGGAAATTTAATAAGCTAGACCAGAGGCAGAGATGCCTGGAAAGCCATCAAAAGATGTTTGATGGAATGCACAGTGAGGAATCTTTAATATGTTTAAGAGAGGAAGAAAAATAGGATTAAACTGAATACTTTTCTATTTACCAGTTCTTTTTGAGGATTTCAAAGTCAATAAATAATTTTATCACCTATGTATATGTCACCTTAGTAAACGAGTATAAGGTTTATTTTATCTTATAAGTTTATTAAGAGATATATTATGCCTTAGTGAGATTTTTTCATATTTCTGAATTATGACTATACAACAATCTATGTTTATTAGAAACTCTGAGTGAATACAGACTATTCTTTACAGTTATTCCTGGGCCTGTTCATTCTGCCTCTATAATCAAGGGGTTATATGCAGTTTGGCATAGAAGTGAGATTTAACAATTTATGGGCATCACCATTTGTCACCAACATTCTCCTATGGACAACATGTAGAATAAGAGTAACAGGAGACAACATAGAAAAGACCTGACTGCTATGCAACTTTCAAAGGGGAACCAGGAAGGAAATTATCGATAAGCATGAACAAGATAATGCATATTGTGGTTAAACTGCATTTTTGCAAGACTGGTGACTTTTGAGACTACTCAGAAGATTGATTTATCAACTCGAGATAATGTGAAAAACCCTGTTTTTAAAAACATCTTATTTGAAATAATTACTGTGATATAAAGCAATATTATTGTGATATAAAGTTATATAACCTTCAAATGTAATTTTAAAAATCATACTATGAATAAATGGAAGGATATGTTATAATTGAAATTCACAACTTGTTTCAGAAAACTTCCTGACTCATTAACAACAGGGTGTTGGCAACAGGAAAGAATGAAGTCTTTCTCTTCCTCAAGTATTTGGAAACATCATTCATTTCTTAAACTACACATTCATTAGTAGTCTGTTTCATAGACATTACTTGATATCATTTTCCAGTTAACCCTGTATGGTCACCTTTTGACTCAAGTAAAATGCCCTACTGTTCTGTCTAGTCAATAACTGGCAACTTCTGACTAATTAATAGTAGTCCCCTTTTTCTTCTTTCAGTGAGTGGCCTAGGATTTAGATGAGTATAGATGGGTACCAATGTTGAACGTGGGCAACAGTTCCATGTGTAATTGTTGCTTGATCTCTTGGCTAAACACTTTGGGCATGACACAGAAATCTTTGTGTCTTTGACATGTTCTCCAAAACTGCACTGCTTTATTTTCTTGTGTGTGGGGAATGGAGGCAGGATAGACAAGAAAAGAATTAAAAGACCACACACATTACTGATCTGTACACTAATTTCATACTTCAGCAATTTCTAAACCACCCCATATTAGATAATGCTCATGGTGGGGAGTCAGGAAAGCTTACTGTCAAGTCATCAGGACGGTGCATTTTCTGCTATTCCTCTTTTACGTTGGCCCAAGTTACATTCTAGGTGGAAATAACTGAAACTTAAAATTTCTTTACCTCTAAATTTAAGCTAAAAATATAATCTTATTTACAGCTCTCAAAGGGTAGAGACTAGGATACAACACTGCAAGTTGAAAAGATTTACTGGCACTAGACTGGTCACAAAGAATACATTTATTGAGTCCTTGCTATGCACCAGATATTATGTCAAGCATTAAATCAAAATTGGCACCAAAAAAGGGATGCTTAGAAATAAGGCAGGAGCCACTGTTTCCTTGTGTTGATAGAATGTTCCTGTCTAAAGAAAAGGATACAACAAGGTTGTTATATATCCCAGGACATAGAACTGGGTAAATTAAACTGAATTTTCTCAAGTTTCTACTCAGAAGTAGAAGAAAGAATGAGAAAATTATAAGCAGAATTTATATCCTCCTTGGATGGTAGTATATAGTACCAGTGAAAAATTGACTTCCAGCATTCTTTTTAGCTTACAGTTAATCTCATTTCAACTCATCCCAGTATGTACACACTCCTTCCCAGGTCACCATTTATTATTCCTTTAGATTCTGCCCCTGTTCCCACACACACACACACACACACCTAAATTTCTGCAAAAGTTTCATCTGTAAATCTATCCATTTACATTACAAATATCTAATTTTACAGATTATCAGTATCATGGACCCTGAATGAAAATTCCACAGTAGTGTATTATGAAAAAAAAAGACCATACACAAACACACATACACACACAAAATGACTTTTCAGACATTAAAATACATAAATATATTTCAGAAATAGACAATAGACTTCTAAGACGACTTGAAACTTCTCCATAGCCATGATATTTCCCCCTTAATCCCATGTGGTCTGCCAAGTGAGATTGTTTCTAGAGGTTCTGAGGGAGTAAGAGGCTCTTTTACAAAATGTTTGGGGGTCCAGAATTTAAATTTAAAGCACTGTATACAGAAATTCCATTTTACAGGGCACTATGGAATTCCAGTTGAGCTATTTCAAATCCTAAAAGATGATGCTGTGAAAATGCTCCACTCAATATGACAGTAAATTTGGAAAACTCAGCAGTGGCCACAGGACTGGAAAAGGTCAGTTTTCATTCCAATCCCAAAGAAAGGCAATGCCAAAGAATGCTCAAACTACTGCAATTGTGCAGTAGTAGCATCTCACATGCTAGCAAAGTAACGCTCAAAATTCTCCAAACCAGACTTCAATAGTACATGAACCGTGAAATTCCAGATGTTCAAGCTGGTTTTAGAAAAGGCAGAGGAACCAGAGATCAGATTCCTAACATCCTTTGGCTCATTGAAAAAGCAACAGAGTTTCAGAAAAACATCTACTTCTGCTTTATTGACTATGCCAGAAGACTCTTGAGAGTCCCTTGGACTGCAAGGAGATCCAACCAGTCCATTCTAAAGGAGATCAATCCTGGGTGTTCATTGGAAGGACTGATGCTAAAGCTGAAACTCCAATACTTTGGCCACCTCATGCGACAAGTTGACTCATTGGAAAAGAGTCTGATGCTAGGAGGGATTGGAGGTGGGAAGAGATGGGGACGACAGAGAATGAGATGGCTGGATGGCATCACCGACTCGGTGGACATGAGTTTGAGTGAACTCCGGGAGTTGGTGATGGACAGGGAGGCCTGGCGTGCTGTGATTCATTCGGTCACAAAGAGTCGGACACAACTGAGCAACTGAACTGAACTGAAAGCCTTTGACTGTGTGGATCACAATAAACTGTGGAAAATTCTGAAAGAGGTGGGAATACCAGACCACCTGACCTATCTCTTGAGAAATCTGTATGCAGGTCAGGAAGCAACAGTTAGAACTAGACATGGAACAACAGACTGGTTTCAAATCAGCAAAGGAGTACATCAAAGCTGTATACTGTCACCCGGCTTACTTAACTCATATGTAGAGTACATCATGAGAAATGCTGGGCTGGATGAAGCACAAGCTGGAATCAAGATTGCTAGGAGAAATATCAATAATCTCAGATATGCAGATGAAACAACGCTTATGGCAGAAAGTGAAGAACTAAAGAGCCTCTTGATGAAAGTGAAAGAGGAGAGTGAAAAAGTTGGCTTAAAACTCAACACTCAGAAAATTAAGATCATGGCATCCAGTCCCATCACTTCATGGCAAATAGATGGGGAAACAGCGGAAACAGTGACAGACTTTATTTTGGGGGGCTCCAAAATCACTGCAGATGGTGACTGCAGCCATGAAATTAAAAGATGCTTGCTCCTTGGAAGAAAAGTTATAACCAACCTAGACTGCATTTTAAAAAGCAGAGACATTACTTTGCCAACAAAGGTCTGTCTAGTCAAGGCTATGGTTTTTCCAGTATTCATGTATGGATGTGAAAGTTGGACTATAAAGAAAGCTGAGTGCAGAAGAATTGATGCTTTTGAACTGTGGTATTGGAAAAGACTCTCCAGAGTCCCGTGGACTGCAAGAAGATCCAACCAGTTCATCCTAAAGGAAATCAGTCCTGAATATTCATTAGAAGGACTGATGCTGAAGCTGAAACTCCAATACTTCGTCTACCTAATGTGAAGAACTGACTCATTTGAGAAGACCCTGATGCTGGTAAAGACTGAAGGCGGGAGGTGAAGAGGATGACAGAGGATGAGATGGTTGGATGGCATCACCAACTCAATGGATATGAGTTTGAGTAAATTCTGGGAGTTGGTAAGGAACAGGGAAGCCTGTTGTGCTACAGTCCATGGGGTCGCCAAGAGCGACTGAACTGATTTGAAATTTTATTTGGGAATACAGCTTCTAGAGTTTTACTTCTCTAAGAGCCAGCCTCTGAACTGATACAATTTAACCACTGAAGACAGGCAGTTTCTTTTTAGAGATTTCTTGAGGCAGCAAGTGTACAACATCCTTTGATACTATAATCATTCATAAACCAAGAGGTCGATCTTAGATTTTACCAAAAACTCTTGCTGCAATTAAAACTCACTTCCTCCCCCTTAATCTTTTGGTAGGTAGAAAATAACTGATCATCCTTCTTACAGTAAAACCTCCATAATTAAAGACTCTTCAACTTTATTATCTTTCAGCTAAGCAATGCTATGGGGCTCAAAATTTTTGGTAGTATTTTATTTTGGTGTTGATGCTGAAAGATAAATACTGCTTACCTAGTGCCGGAAAAATCCCTCTACTGTACATAAAGGCTTTTATTAAAGTGTAGACATTTGGATTCTACACACTTCTTTGGTTTTATTTGGGGAAATTACTTTTATAGCTGAGGTTTTTGGGTGTGATCGTTTTGGATTTCACAGAAGAAATATAATATCAAGGGCTATTATTCTCCAGTATGACAAATGAATCACTGGCCTTTTCTATGTTACTTTAGTAACATTCCCATAGGAATATGCAGCACTAAAAAGAATAGCTTGTTTACAGAATGAGTCATTTAAAAACTCTCGCTTATTTTGGTTGATTAGTGTTGTCCAATGCCTCAAACTCTTCAAGAATGACTTGATTTAGAAGGCACCTTAAGATAGCGCTGACAATTCACTTGTCCCAATGCAGGAGGGTTGAGTTATGACTTGTAAAGTCTGAGATACACCCAATGACCGGCGCACTGGGTCATACAGGCAGGTGGGGTTGGCAATACCAGGTGTGATTTAGTGGCGTTGGGCGGGCCCTCTTGCAGTACCCGAGTCACTGCAAATGTTCTTTTAAAATCCTCTTTCCTTGAGGACTTCAAGAGTATACTAAAAAGTAAGCATCTCATGATGGGTAACCTAAGCCGTTTCCCCTTTTATCAGAAAAGTAAACCGTCTAGCACAGCGAAAATCTCTGTAGGAATAGGAACCGGGGTGGTAGTTCTAGTGTGAGAGCATTCACCTGGCGTTTTCTTCGATGCCCTACATTTCTCCTCCTGTTAGTAAGTACCACACATCCAACTGCTTATTACTTAACCCTCCCGACATTTTCAACCTCCTGACACCAGCTGTGTGAGAAGCGTTTGTGTTTACTGAGAACGGCCTGGGGTCTCTCAGGGTAGTTGGCGGGGAGCGGAGGGCGCTCTGGCTCTATCCGCCGGGTGCATAACTATCTTCAATCTCTGGTAAGCGGAAACATTTTTAAGCAGTACGAAAATAACCAATCGTGCTTCAGGTTCCCTCTCTTGCTAAAGTATCTGTGGAAGGATGGGAGTTGTACTGGTGAAATACTCCTTGCTCAGCCGCAATACGTTCGGCTCCCATCCCAGCTTCGGCTCCGCGGGGCTGCCTCAGGCCGCAGACGCCCCACCCCCTGCCACCTCCGTGCGTCCCATTGGCCAGACCCTGAACCCGCCTCGGCTCCTGACTGGAAGCTGCTCCTGTCTGTCTGCGCGGTGGGGACATTTCCGCATTGAAGGGGTTGCTCCAAATGGGGGGGGGAGGGGAGGTGTTTAGGAGAAAGTGGGGGCTTTGGATGTCGGAATCCCGCAGCTAGGTGGACGGAGGGGGTCAGGAGCCGGGCTGTGACCACTGGCGAGGGGCTCGAGGTGTGCATTTGTGAGGGGAGAGAGGGAGAGAGAAGGGTGCCTCAGAGGTGACATTCTCTCAGCCTGCGAGTCTTCTTCCAGGGGCGCCACAAACGCCCCCAGTTTCCCAGCTGCTAAAGGAAGAAGAGGAAGGTGGGTCTCGGTGGCGGTTTGGGGAGGGGCCGGGGCGGGCTTCCCTCCACTCTAAGGGCGAGTGTGCTGCCCTTTCTGAGGCTTGTGGAGCCCGTCTACTCAACCTGCACTTTGGCCCCGGAGGCCGAATTTGGGGTTCGGCCAAGAGAAACTAGAACGTGTGAGGGCTGGGACTGAGTGCTGTCCCTCGGATTCGGGGCGGCACCCGGGTTCTCCCCTCGCGCGGGGCCCCCTAGTGTCCGCCGCGGGGGAGGGGCTCTAGCTTTCGGCCCCTCCTGGGGAAAGCCGCGCCGCTCGCAGCCGAGAGGCTGGCGTCTGGAGGCCCCGGCCCGCTTCCAGACGGCACTCGGAATTCTCAGCGCCTCCTAGTCCCGGGATGTTTCCGCGCGGGTAGAAAGGACTGCATCGCCCCCCTTGGCAGGCCTCCCCCTCCTCCCGATCCCTGCTGGGGCGGGGACCGCTGTTGGCCCGAGTTACCCCGGGAACCGTCCTGAGGCCGGAAGGCAGCAAGGGGAGGGGATGTAGGGGTGCGGCCCGCCTGTGCCTGTGGCCGTCCAGCCCCCGAGGGCGTGGGGACCCGGGGGCGGTGAAGCCGCTCTAGATCCGCCTCTTTCATTGATGAAATTTAAGTTCGTGTGATTTTACCTTTTCCGGGAGCCTCCAGCTGGCCCTCATTTGTGTCAGGGGTGCAGTGTAGGCTGGAGTTCCAAGCAGACTCAGTCGCACCAAGTTTCTGTCTTTTCAAAGTGGGGAAGGGGGTTAAGTTTTATGGGTTTTTTTTTGGAGGCAGTTTTAGTGTTTTGAGTAAATACTCTCCTAAGTGGTCAAACATAGGAAGAGAAGAATTCGTCATTTGTTAAAGCAGGAGTGGAAGAAAGACCTCTATAGCGTTGACTCCTCTAGACATTTAAATATATTTATATTTGTAAGTCAGAGTATTTTAATAAATCCCTAAAATGTCGAGATTTGTACAAGGTAAGACACGCTTCTTCTTATCTCCTGGGTTGCTCTAGCAGTACCGAACTTGGGGACCGGCAGTGGAGAGGTTGGTGGGTGGTTTGGAAGTGGAAATGTTTTTTTGAGATACTATTTGCTAAACCCTTTTCTTTAAATTGACATTTGAGCTGTCTTGAGCTACTGAGTTGGCGTTTTAGATAACGTATCATTTATACCCTTGTACTCTGCTGCATTTAGTTCTCCCTCCCTGAAATCAGGTTAGTAGCACCCTGGCTCCTCGGGATAGTGGCTGTAAATGATGATAATACAGGATTTTGGCTGCCGATTGATCCCTGTTCTCTTTTCGTGATCGAAATCGAGGTAACTCTGGGTGCGGACGGGAAGGGGAACTGAGAGGGTTGAGGAAAGGCAGGTGGGTTTAGCCAGGAAGGTTGGGGAAGCTTTAGTGTTCTCAGCTTCTCCGTTTGTGTGTACGTGGTCTGAGTCTCAGATTCATTTATTGCGAAACAGGGAGTAGCTCGTAGAAGCTGGAGGTCATTTCAGTGGAAGAAATGACTTTGCTGCATTGCTGTTTGTTTTTTTTTTTTCTTTGAAATCTGTAAAAATTATTACGGTTTCTCTGAAATTAGCAAATTGCGAAATTCTGCATGTGTGTTTGAAAAAGGTTTAAAGAATGCCTCTCAACTGAATTAAGCAGTAATGTTGTGTGTGTGTGTACACTTTGAAATTGGTGCTACCTTAAACCTCTGTCATCAGTTTGTAGCATGGGATTTGCCTTCTCTGTATTCAAGGAAACCCTTTTTTTGAGGACCCAAGAGTGTGAAAGCTTCAGCCATCTTGCTGAAAACACAGCTAGTAAAGTTCACAACCACTAAATGTGGCTCTCAATAAATGAAGATGTACTTTTAAAAAATTGTGTCAATAATGGCCATCATTTGGCCCTGGGCATAAAAATGTCCTAGTAGGTTTTACATCACTTTATTAACTCTTGAGTTTTGTATAATAAGAGACTTTGACTGCCTGCATTATTTTGAAAACAGATGGGATTCTTATCTGCCTTTAGCACTAAGCTCAGAAATGTCACTTGTCATTAAACTTCTAAATTCATATTATGCTTTATATGTAATGAAAGATGCTTCTTCTGTTCAGACTGAATAAATGTCTTAGTCAAGAATAGAAGGCAATGGCAAGCCACTCCAGTACTCTTGCCTAGAAAATCCCATGGATGGAGGAGCCTGGTAGGCTGCAGTCCGTGGGGTCGCTATGGGTCGGACACGACTGAGCGACTTCACTTTCACTTTTTACTTTCACACATTGGAGAAGGAAATGGCAACCCACTCCAGTGTTCTTGCCTGGAGAATCCCAGGGACGGGGGAGCCGGGTGGGCTTCCGTCTATGGGGTCACACAGAGTCGGACACGACTGAAGTGACTTAGCAGCAGCAGCAAGAATAGAAAGTAGAGGTAACTGTCAGAACTTTGCTTGTTTTTGTAATGATAACATTTAATTACCAGAAAGCCAGTGTTGGAATAATATGCTAGAGAAAAGTGGACAAGTCACTTCTTTTTTAAAATTGAGGGTATTATTAAACTCCAGATGTTCCTTGTTGTTACGGTTTAGAGCAGCTTACAGAAGGGGTGCTGTGCATTGACTGGTGTCAAGTCTTTTGCTGTTAGTGGCTAACTGCTTTCAGGAGATATTAAGTGGCAATACCTGGGTATGTTGTTATTCCTTTCTCTTGTCATCCACTTTTTCTTTTTTAATAAACTTTATCTTGGGATACCTTTAGATTTGTAAAAAAGTCTCACATGCGTCAAAACTAAGAAATTATCACCAGTAATGTTACTATTAACTGAACTACAGACTTAGACTTTCCGTGATTCAATCCAACACTGCATTTACTTGCCATCCAACTTTGCTCTAAATGGTAGTTTTCATTTTTAAATTTGACAATTTTGCACAAAAAGATGACACACCTCTCCCCTCTGAAAAAAAATTTAACATGATTTTGCTCCTCTTTATCATTGTTTAAATTTGTACTTCAAGTGTAAATTCTCTGTGTATTAACTCCGTTGCTGTGATAAGTGATAAACTTTATTGGCACATAAATCCTTGTCTCCACATATCAGTTTTTTAAGTAAAAGGGTTGGGATTTTTGTTTTTGAATTTTTTGGTAGTAGATGAAATTGATCTTTGCTCTAGTACTTATTGATATTTCAGCTTGTACCACTTCATAAAGGACAAATATTAGGCCCCCTAAGCTGTTTTCATATGTTGTCTCATTTAAGCTTCACAAGAACCCTGAGAGGTAGTATATTTACAGGTGATGAAATTTAAGTATCTTATCCAAAGTTCACAGCTAGTAAGCACTGAAATTCGTATATAAATGTGTCTAAACCTTTGTCCATTCCAGTACCTTTTGTTGCCTCCTAAGCTAAAAACTTATCAGGAACAATGGCTCCTTTCTCCGGCTAGACTGTTAGTTCCCTGTGGGCAAAGATAATATTATATCCCTGGGGGAAATACAGTGTCTTGAAGTGGTGGATGCTCTGAAAGAACCTATCACAGATGACGGATAAGAAACGCAGCACTTTTCATGTACTTTTTTAGTAGTTTAGCCACATAATTGCTGAGAAAGGTAAAAGGGATGGACCTAGGTTTGAATCCTGTTACTGATAGGTGATCATAGACACATAACTTTTCTGAATCTTCATTTCTATTAATACTTATATAAACATTGGGTATTAACAGTTATGCCATAAGGTTTTGAGAAGCTGAAATGAGACGAATTATGTGAGTGCATTTTGATGGGCAGTAAACTTTCCTTTCCTTTCTTAAAACGATGATGACTTTTTGGATAGCACTGCCACCGTAAATATAACCACATGTCATCAACAGAAGCAGAACAAGTCACCTGTGACAGTTCTTTATTTTCCTATTCCAGTTTTGGTGTTCAGGCCTCCAGCAACTTGGTGATACATTTATTTTTAAAGTATGAAGTTGGAGGGGAAAGCTTGAACAGTGATGTGAATACATAACTGGTGACAGTTTTTGTTTCAGTCCAGTCAACAACAAAATTTTGAACTCTTCTAATATGCTATATTGGGATTTCTCTTGTATCCCTTATGATGGGCACAGATCTGGGTATTATACCTGTGTGTTGTGTGCACGTATGTTTAAATGTCCTGAAATCTGGGGTTGCTACAGTTGGCTTGAATCTCTTGTCTCAAATCTAGGCATTGTGCATTATAAGAATGCTAAGTATCTCCATTCTTAAGCACTTTGACTGTAAGTTCTTAGGTAGAAATGTTTAACTAATAAAAATATTTAACGTCAGTAGGTAGGAGAATTCTCAGTATATGTAATACTCAGCCAAAAGAAGATTTAACTTATTTTGGGCATCTCTCAAGTCTGTGTTCCTCAGGCTCTTAAGATTCCTTCTCATAGGAGGATTGTTTATTGGATCTCTGGCTTAATTCCCTAGTTGGTGTATTCTGCACTCAACCTTCTGTCTGCCTGTAAAATTACATCTCCATTTGCTAGTTTTCTCTATCCCAGGGGTTGTTGCAGTATCCTCAGTTATTCTAAATAAATGTGACTACTATTTGATTGCTGCTGCTGCTCAGTCGCTTCAGTCATGTCCAACTCTGTGCGACCCCATAGACGGCAGCCCACCAAGCTCCCCCGTTCCTGGGATTCTCCAGGCAAAAACACTGGAGTGGGTTGCCATTTCCTTCTCCAGTTCATGAAAGTGAAAAGACTATTTGATTGAGTACTAAATAAATGTATCTACTACTTGTCATTGTTGGAGGTGACACCTCCTCCTGTGACCTGCTGGTTCATCAGCAGCTAGGACTTTTGCCAGGTATGTCAATGGGTGTCATTTGGAATTTGGCTTCCCAAAAGATCTGAGAGCTACGGGGCAATCTCAATACATGATTTGAAACTTATAAATGGTGCTGGGTCTGTTGTCATCTAGCCAACTGAGGCTGTGTTATGTACTTATGCTGTAATTTAGGGGAACTTTGAAACATTTCTTTTTCTCTTTCTTTTTAATTAAAAAAATTTTTTTTGGCTATGCCACATGCAGGTCATAGTTCCCCAAGCAGGGATCAAACCTATGCTCCTGGAGTGGAAGCGCAGAGCCTTAACCACTGGGCCACCAGGAAAGTCCCTCAGTTCAGTTCAGTTCAGTTGCTCAGTCGTGTCCGATTCTCAGCGACCCCATGAACCACAGCACGCCAGGCCTCCCTGTCCATCACCAACTCCCAGAGTCCACTCAAACTCATGTCCATCGAGTTGGTGATGCCATCCAGCCATCTCATTCTCTGTCGTCCCCATCTCCTCCTACCCCCAATAACTCCCAGCATCAGAGTCTTTTCCAGTGAGTCAACTCGTCGCATGAGGTGGCCAAAGTATTGGAGTTTCAGCTTTAGCATCAGTCCTTCCAATGAACACTCAGGATTGATCTCCTCTAGAATGGACTGGTTGGATCTCCTTGCAGTCCAAGGGACTCTCAAGAGTCTTCTCCAGCACCACAGTTCAAAAGCATCAATTCTTCGGCGATCAGCTTTCTTCACAGTCCAACTCTCACATCCATACATGACCATATGGGAAAAACCATAGCCTTGACTAGACGGACCTTGGTTGGCAAAGTAATGTCTCTGCTTTTTAATATGCTATCTAGGCTGGTCATAACTTTCCTTCCAAGGAGTAAGCGTCTTTTAATTTTATGGCTGCAATCAGCATCTGCGGTGATTTTGGAGCCCCAAGAAATAAAAGTCTGACACTGTTTCCACTGTTTACCCATCTATTTCCCATGAAGTGATGGGACCAGATGCCATGATCTTCGTTTTCTGAATGTTGAGCTTCACCCTAGAGGAACTTAAAAAAAAACACAAACTTAATTTATCTGAATTATATAAAAATGTCCCTTAATATTCTTAAAATGAAGTCCTTCCATTTCAGGGAAAGCCATTTGAGTGCCTCTGTGTCACTTAAAAAATATTTGAGGCCTGTCAACTTTTCCATTTGTTGGAATTCTCTTTTCGTGTCTTTAGTTTGGTGATTCTTGTTTGGTCGATGGCAGCTAGCCAGGGAAGATTAGTTGAACTAATTATAACAGGAGGGGTCTCAGATGAACATCAGGGTAAGAAGCATTCTGGGGCTTGGTTGTAGAGGTCAGATCTAGGCCTGGTTCTTCTCAAATCCTGAGATCAAATTTAGCTTGTCGCTGATTATTTATATGACTAGGATGTTTTCAGCCCAGGGAGGTTGTGGCATGGATTTGAGGCAAGACTAGAGGTGGCAAAGCAATGATTAAGGCACACTTCTCATTTTTTAAAAAGATGTAGCTTAGCATTCATTATGTTGCTTGAGAAAGAGAGGGATTTAGTTAAATTCATAGTCACAGTTATACATGAAATTAAAAGAAATTCAAAGAGTTATACTGATGAACACTCTTTGTTTTCTAATGTGGATCTTGGTCAGATGATCTTTGTTCCAGTAAAATGGGTGATTTTGATAACTGGGTCTTTCTTCCAATAAAATGGATGACTTTCATTTATAAGAGTCTACCAGGTGGCTGAGTGGTAAAGAATCCACCTTCCAATTCAGGAGACACAAGTTTCATTCATGGGTCAGGAAGATCCTCTGGAGGGGGAAATGGCAACCCACTCTAATATTCTTGCCTCGAAGATCCCACGGACCGAGGAGCCTGGAGGGCTACAGTCCATAGGGTGGCAAGAGTCAGACACGACTGAGCTGAGCACTCATAAAGAAAAGAAATTGAACATTTGAGAAATAAGATATATTAACTGGTATACTTCTTGGAAGTGCCATTTTAGTATTCTGAAGATAAATTGAAGAATAACTTGAAAAGGAAATTACAATGTTAATTTTGTAATATTGAGGCTTCCCTGGTAGCTCAGTTGGTAAAGAATCTTCCTGCAATGTAGGATACCCCGGTTTGATTTCCTAGGGCTGGAAGATCCCTTGGAGAAGGGGCAGGCTTCTCACTCCAGTATTCTTGGGCTTCCCTCTCCAGTATTCTTGGGCTTCCCTGGTGGCCCAGTTACAAACTATTAATTTTGTAATATTATGTCACAGTTTTCTTGTAATATACTAATAGTTCATATTCACAGTTCATACTCACTTCCCATTCTCTCTGTATTTATTTTTCTTCATAGAAAATTCTAGTAACTTGTGAATTGTAATGACTTTGCTTAAAAGATACTTATTTGTTTGAGAAACATTAGTTGGGCTTGTAATAAAAATGTTCTGAGTCAAAGAAAAATAGACTGTAATTTTCCAGCTTCCACCAAGTTGAATTTGGTACTTTTTGTGGAAGTGCAGGTATTAGGAGTTCCCAAAATCGGATCTCTCCATTTCTGAAAAGTTAGTATAAGCAAGTATTTGAAAGTTTAACTCTGGATTATCTGTAAATGTGAATAATTAAGAGTCGACTGTATTAACCTTGTGTAAATCTTGAGAGTCCCTTGTACTGCAAGGAGATCCAACCAGTCTATTCTAAAGGAGATCAATCCTGGGTGTTCATTGGAAGGACTGATGCTAAAGCTGAAACTGCAATACTTTGGCCACCTCACGCGACGAGTTGACTCACTGGAAAAGACTCTGATGCTGGGAAAGGTTGGGGGCGGGAGGAGAAGGGGACGACAGAGAATGAGATGGCTGGATGGCATCACTGACTCTGTGGACATGAGTTTGAGTGAAGTCCGGGAGTTGGTGATGGACAGGGAGGCCTGGCGTGCTGTGATTCATGGGGTCGTGGAGAGTCGGACACAACTGAGCGACTGAACTGAACTGAACGTGATTCATCCTCATATCCAGAATTTATGCTGGTGGAGAAAATCCCGGTAATATTAGAATAAAATTGTGGGGGAGAGCCTCTGAAAATTTGGGATTTAATGAGTGTGGAAATGTGATTCACTTTCCATCCTTTTGATTGCTTGGGGTCTCTATAGAAGCTTAGCTTTCTAGACTACAGTTTCATTTCTGAACTATCATGTTTTGAACTTGGTGTAATGGTATTTGAATTTTGGACATCTTGGTCTTGGGTGATTTGATGGCTTATCCTAGGCACAGTGACTATTAATTGAAACCATATGTCTTAGATCTCTAAAATTCTACCACCAGGCATGCATCTTTCTATTAATAGCTTACTAAATTCTTTGCAAAGTTGGGTTGCTAAACTACTGAAAGAAAATTAAACTTTATGTGTTTTTTGGTTGGGTTTATGTGTGAAAAGGGGGATAATGCTCCATTTGAAATCTGTTTCCCAGTTCTCTCGAATGGTGATGGAGGTATCTCCTTTAGTTTGTTGCAGAGTAATTGTCTAGGACTCAGATTCTGCCTCTGCCAACAGTCCCATTGTTTTTCTCAGTCACTGCCGAATGAAATTGACTGTGTCACCAAAACCATTTTGACAATTAAGGATTGTTCTTGAGAGCCACGGAGAAATTGACTGTTGTCATCTTAGTTACTTATATAAACAACAAAATGTTTTGTTTTCCAAACCTTGCTAGATGCTTGTTAGTTTGTCTGTATAAATCAAGAGAGTTCCATGTTTCTCTGTGATTTTTTAACTTGTATCTTAAAAAAAAAAACAAAACAACTATTCGTTATATTCATGTACATATTCATTATGCTCAGTCTACTGTTTAATTGTTAGTCTTCAAATTGTAAAAAAATGCTATTCTAGGGGATACTCTGTTTAACAATGGTTCTACTTGCTCTTTGGCCACAAAGGTAATTGAAGTTTGTGTTTCTCTCTGGTTGTTGCCCTGGCAAAGGCTGATGTGATTTTCATTTATGTTATAACCCTACCTAGAATTTTAAAGCTTCCAAAGAGTACAGGAAAACAGAGTAACACAGTTATGCACTATGGGTTCATTTGTGGGTTCGTTTATGCCAATGGTAAAATGCTTAGTCCTGGTAATAAAATATTTATAGAGTACATAAAAGCTTTCTTCGATTTTTCATTGCCCAGAAAATAAACAATATAGAAGGAAAAGTTGAAGATCACTAGAGAATGTTTTTTCTGATGTGTAGTTTTTCATTTTTCACCTTATGCAGTAACCTCACTTAATAGAGATATTTTAATTTTTGCCAGTTTTCCTTCAGATTTGGTGGCATACAACCTGGAGGTGGCAAGCCACGTAAACAAATGCACTGTAACAGAGAAAGGGGAGAACTTCCTCCAGGAAGGAGAAGCAGGGCACCAGGCAGCAGGGTTGGGATTCCTGCTTGTCACTGCCACTGTATCCTTTGGTAAATCAGCATCTCTAGGGCCCTGTTTCATTTTCAAGGGAATCAGACTTATCTAGTTGAGCTATTTCAGATCCTAAAAGATGATGCTATGAAAGTGCTACACTCAATATGTCAGAAATTTGGAAAACTCAGTAGTGGCCACAGGACTGGAAAAGGTCAGTGTTCATTCCAATCCCTAAGAAAGGCAATGCCAAAGAATGCTCAAACTAGCACACAATTGCACTCATCTCACACGCTAGTAAAGTCATGCTCAAATTTCTCCAAGCCAGGCTTCAGCAATACGTGAACCATGAACTTCCAGATGTTCAAGCAGGTTTTAGAAAAGGCAGAGGAACCAGAGATCAGATTCCCAACATCTTTTGGCTCATCAAAAAAGTGAGAGAGTTCCAGAAAAACTTCTTTTTCTGCTTTATTGACTATGCCAAAGCCTTTGACTGTGTGGATCAAAATAAACTGTGGAAAATTCTGAAAGAGATGGGAATCCCAGACCACCTGACCTGCCTCTTGAGAAACCTGTATGCAGGTCAGGAAGCAACAGTTAGAACTGAACATGAAACAACAGACTGGTTCCAAATAGGAAAAGGCGTACGTCAAGGCTGTATATTATCATGCTGCTTATTTAACTTATATGCAGAGTACATCATGAGAAATGCTGGGCTGGAAGAAGCACAAGCTGGAATCAAGATTGCTGGGAGAAATATCAATAACCTCAGATATGCAGATGACATCACCCTTATGGCAGAAAGTGAGGAA
Organism: Moschus berezovskii; assembly: GCF_049115385.1. NCBI lineage: Eukaryota > Metazoa > Chordata > Mammalia > Artiodactyla > Moschidae > Moschus > Moschus berezovskii. The sequence goes on along the minus strand of NC_142470.1, from coordinate 44,994,723 downwards.
GAACTAAAGATCCTCTTGATGAAAGTGAAAGAGGAGAGTGAAAAAGTTGGCTAAAAGCTCAGCATTCAGAAAATTAAGATCATGACATCCAGTCCTGTCACTTCATGGCAAATGGATGGAGAAACAGTGGAAACAGTGGCTGACTTTATTTTGGGGGGCTCCAAAATCACTGCAAATGGTGATTGCAGCCATGAAATTAAATGACACTTACTCTTTGGAAGGAGTGTTATGACCAACTTAGACAGCATATTAAAAAGCAGAGACATTACTTTGTCAACATCTATTCAAGGCTGTGGTTTTTCCAGTAGTCATGTATGGATGTGAGAGTTGGACTATAAAGAAAGCTGAGTGCCGAAGAATTGATGCTTTTGAACTGTGGTGCTGGAGAAGATTCTTGAGAATCCCTTGGACTGCAAGGAGATCCAACCAGTCCATCCTAAAGGAAATCAGTCCTGAGTGTTCATTGGAAGGACTGAAGCTGAAACTCCCAATACTTTGGCCACCTGATGTGAAGAGCTGACTCATTTGAACAGACCCTGATTCTGGGAAAGATTGAGGGCAGGAGGAGAAGGGGATGACAGAGGATGAGATGGCTGGATGGCATCACCGACTCAGTGGACATGAGTTTGGGTAAACTCCGGAGTTGGTGATGGACAGGGAGGCCTGGCGTGCTGTATTTCTTGGGGTTGCAAAGAGTTGGACACGACTGAGCAACTGAACTGAACTGACCTTAAAGACTTTCCAAGGTTAAAATTTTTATATAAATGTACATATATCAAATTATAGGGCAAGCCTATCAAATCATTTTTTAGTCCTTTTTGGTGGTTTTATACTGTATCCCTTTACTGTCCTCTCAACATATGGGTATGATAGGCCCCTTCAGTTCAGTTCAGTTCAGTTCAGTTCAGTCGCTCAGTCGTGTCCGACTCTCCGCGACCCCATGAATCACAGCACGCCAGGCCTCCCTGTCCATCACCAACTCCCGGAGTACACTCAAACTCATGTCCACAGAGTCGGTGATGCCATCCAGCCATCTCATTCTCCGTCGTCCCCTTCTCCCACCCCCAACCTTTCCTAACATCAGAGTCTTTTCCAGTGAGTCAACTCGTCACATGAGGTGGCCAAAGTATTGCAGTTTCAGCTTTAGCATCAGTCCCTCCAATGAACATCCAGGATTGATCTCCTTTAGAATGGACTGGTTGGATCTCCTTGCAGTATAAGGGACTCTCAAGAGTCTTCTCCAACACCACAGTTCAAAAGCATCGATTCTTCGGCGATCAGCTTTCTTCACAGTCCAACTCTCACATCCATACATGACCATGGGAAAAACCATTGCCTTGACTAGACGGACCTTGGTTGGCAAAGTAATGTCTCTGCTTTTTAATATACTATCAAGGTTGGTCATCACTTTCCTTCCAAGGAGCAAGCGTCTTTTAATTTCATGGCTGCAATCAGCATCTGCAGTGATTTTGGAGCCCAAAAAAATAAAGTCTGACACTGTTTCCACTGTTTTTCCATCTATTTCCCATGAAGTGATGGGACCAGATGCCATGATCTTTGTTTTCTGAATGTTGAGCTTCAAGCCAACCTTTTCACTCTCCTCTTTCACTTTCATCAAGAGGCTTTTGAGTTCCTCTTCACTTTCTGCCATAAGGGTAGTGTCATCTGCATATCTGAGGTTATTGATATTTCTCCCAGCAATCTTGATTCCAGCTTGTGCTTCTTCCAGCCCAGCTTTCCTCATGATGTACTCTGCATATAAGTTAAATAAGCAAGGTGACAATATACAGCCTTGACGTACACCTTTTCCTATTTGGAACCAGTCAGTTGTTCCATGTCCGGTTCTAACTGTTGCTTCCTGACCTGCATACAGGTTTCTCAAGAGGCAGGTTAGGTGGTCTGGGATTCCCATCTCTTTCAGAATGTTCCACAGTTTATTGTGATCCACACAGTCAAAGGCTTTGGCATAGTCAATGAAGCAGAAATAGATGTTTTTCTGGAACTCTCTTGCTTTCTCCATGATCCAGCGGATGTTGGCAATTTGATCTCTGGTGCCTCTGCCTTTTCTAAAACCTGCTTGAACATCTGGGAGTTCACGGTTTACATACTGCTGAAGCCTGGCTTGGAGAATTTTGAGCATGACGTTACTAGCGTGTGAGATGAGTGCAATTGTGCGGTAGTTTGAGCATTCTTTGGCATTGCCTTTCTTTGGGATTGGAATGAAGACTGACCTCTTCCAGTCCTGTGGCCACTGCTGAGTTTTCCAAATCTGCTGGCATATTACCATCCATAAAACTTGATGCCAAGTGATGTTATTTTTTTTTTCCTTTTTTTTTATTTTTTTATTTTTATTTTTTTTATTTCTAAAAAAGAATTTTATTAAAAAAGCACAAATGCAAAGAAATGAACAGAGGAAAATTTATGCGTCGAACCTGGACTGGTCACTTATGATAATATACATGCTACAATTCCATTCTCTCCAATCATTCCACCTTCACCCTCTCCCACAGAGTCCCAAAGACTGTTCTAAATGCCTATGTCTCTTTTGCAGTCTCTTATACAGGGTTCAGGTTACCATTTTTCTAAATTCCATATATATGCGTTAATATACGGTATTGATGTTCTTCTTTCTGGCTTACTTCACTCTGTATAATTGGCTCCAATTTCATCCACCTCATTAAAACGGATTCAAATGCATTCTTTTTGATGGCTGAGAAATACTCCATTGTGTATATGTACCAAAGCTTTCTTATCCATTCATCTGCAGATGGACATCTAGGTTGCTTCCATGTCCTGGCTATTATAAACAGTGCTGCAATGAACATTGGAGTACATGTGTCTCTTTCAATTCTGGTTTCCTTGGTGTATATGCCCAGGAGTGCGATCGCTGGATCATATGGCAGTTCTATTTCCAGTTTTCTGAGGAATCTCCACACTGTTCTCCATAGTGGCTGTACTAGTTTGCATTCCCACCAACAGTGTAAGAGGGTTCCCAAATTATACAAGCAGCTCCTGCAGCTTAATTCCAGAAAACTAAGGGACCCAATCAAAAAATGGGCCAAAGAACTAAACAGACATTTCTCCAAAGAAGACATAAAGATGGCTAATAAACACATGAAAAAATGCTCAACATCCCTCATCATCAGAGAAATGCAAATCAAAACCACAATGAGATACCATTTCACACCAGTCAGAATGGCTGCTATCCAAAAGTCTACATGCAATAAGTGCTGGAGAGGGTGTGGAGAGAAGGGAACCCAAGTGATGTTATTTAACTAGTTGGGATATCTCTCCTGAATGTTCTGTTTTCCAGAAATGATATATCTGGGTTTTTCTTTTGATTTTTAGTTTCTATGTGGTGTTTTTTTTTTTTTTTTTTTTATAGCTTTAAGAATTACCGTCTTGTATGAGAGCAAGGTTAAGTGTAATTATTAATGAGAAATCTGGTTTATGTATAAATTCTAACAGTTAAAAAGTTTTAAGCAAGCAAGGCATGATTAACAAAAATCTTGAAAATCAAGTAGCTCTGCATATCTGGTGCTAGAGCAGTTCTCAAAAGCCTGGTTGGTACCTTTTAATTTTTGTTAAAACTCATTTATAGCATTCATATGGCTTTTATCTATGCAAGTGTTAGGATATACATAGCTGAGTCATTTACAAATCTTTGCAAATGTAAACAATCATAGTTTATAATATAAAGTAATACTAAAAGATTAAAATCTAAAATACAATACTTTTAATACTAAAAGATCACATAAAATTGTATAAAACAACTAATTGATTTTTCTTTGTGATTGAATGACATGGACTTTATTTTTCTGTATTTTTCCTGAATTAAGCTAAACTAAAATATATACATTACCCACTTTTGTTTAATCTCTAAAGTTAGTGAAAACATTACAGTGACATTTATACACAATAATAACGAAAAAAAATTTAACGATCATTTTGTCTAGGCCTACAAGTTTGACATTTCTTTGACCACATCCTTGAAACTGCCTGATAAATCAGCCTCTACTTGAGAAACCTTAGGGACTTCAAGTACTCAAGACACTGTCCCTACTTTTCTTAGCCTTTCTTCTCCATGACTGGAAATCATGGCTCTTGAATACTGTCTCTTTGACCTTACCAGGTACTACCTCTGCTGGACTGGGCCCTAACATCTTTAAACCCAGACATAGTTGTATCATAATAGACTCTGACTCATTGATTTAATAAACATTACTTGAGAATCTGCTATGTTTCTAGCTCTGTTTTAAGAATACATTGGGATTACAGAGGTGAACAAAATACATATGATATATTCTTCGATATTACTGGGTAAGATATACATTGAATAAATCTAGAAAATATGATATCATAAAGGGGAGGTTCAAGGATCTACCACGTGAAAACATGATGGGCAACTGTGCTTCGTTTAGAAAGATTTCTAGGACGAGTTTACATTTCAACTAAACACTGACAAATGATATATTATTGGCTATTCAAACCACTACAGTGCTACAGACAGGCTTCTCAGCAAAGAATTAATTTTGGTGGTTTTTGATATATGTCTGATACAGTATAGATTAAAACCTCCACATAGCAGAGTTAGGGTAGAAAGGGGGACCTCTTTGAATGTTCAGAATCTACTTACTACCTAGAACTCTAGGAGTGCCACCCCCGACAATAGCAGATGCTATTCAGGTCACACAGAGTTTAAGCTTTGGGGGGCTGAGAGATCAGAGAGGTTTCCCAGTTGTTGGGATGATTCTTATGATTTTGGAATTCACAACTGGGCCTTTAATTTCTATTTTTTCCTCCTCATTTCTGCCCACCCTTCTCTAAAAGCGTTGAATGACACTTGAGATATGTGTTTTGGAACAGTCTTACAGTAGTTAGGATGGTTTTAATTTTATACAGCAGAAAAATACCGACTCAGTTGGCTTTTAAAAAAAATGAGAGACTTGAAGTGGGATGTCCAGAGTTGTTTAATTCAGTACAAAGACACCACCAGTCTTTTCTTTCTTCTGTCCTTTTAGGTATGTTTGCCTCATTCTTGGGTCAGCTTTCTTCAGTCACTAAATATCAGAAGAAACCCAAGGTGAGGGGTAGACACATACTCATTTTTCTCAGGTTTCTGTTCTTTCAGTGAGGAATGCATTTATCCAAAGTCCTTTGGCAAACTATATCTTTGAGGCTCACTGGCCAGAATCATTTTATGTTTCACATTTAAACCAATCCTTGGGAAGGCTTTCAACCAGTCTGGGCCTAGTGCCATCATTGAAGGCCTTGAAACAGAGAATAGATGACCAGAGTAGCTTTGGGGTAGGAAGACCATTGACGTGCATGGCTGCTACAAACATGTTCAGATAATTGGAGTATAATCTATATCAGAGCTACTCAAGGCAATAGTAGCAGCATTCAGTTATTAGAAATGCAAGTTCTCCTCACACTAGACCCAGAATCAGAATCTCTGGGAACTTGCCCAGAAATCTATGTTTTAATAAGCCCTCCAGGTGATCTGTATGCATGTTAAGGTTTTAAAAGTACTATTGAAACAGGAACTTGGAACCTTTAGGCTTTCTTCTTGAGCGCTTTCATTAGCTTTGGCTACTCAAAAAAAGTACTTCAGCTTGGCTTTTTAAGATGTGCCTGGCTCGGGAATTTGTGTTTCTTTTCCATCAAGTGAAAATCCCACCAAATGGAGAAGAGAAGTGATATAATTAGAGTTGCAGTTTTAGGGGAACAAATCCATTCTGCTTGGTATCACCAGATTAGAGTGACAGATGGGTTGACTAGTTAGCAAACTATTGTCATCATTACCAGGAGAGTGAAATTAAGGTCACAGCAGTAGGAATTAAAAGCAATGAATGGAATGGTAGCGATTCAGTTAAGTTTGGTATTGGATTTGGATGTACCATGAAGAAAAAGGAATGACGAGCCAACTGTGACTGAGGTTTCTAGGTCACCTACCAGTGACCAGCAGAATGTCAATGCCATGGAAGGCCAGGGCAGGGAGATAAATTTAGTTTAGATGATGAGTTTGGTTGAGTTTGAGGTCCCCAACTGGGTGTCCAGGTGCAAAAGGTCTAGAAGGTGGTAGGGAATGTTAACCTGGAGCTCAGGCAAAAAGATCAGGATGAGAGGCATGTATTTGGGAGTTATCAGTAAGGAAATCAATAAGGGAACAAATGAGGGGGGGGAATAGTCTGGGAACAGAATCTTTAGAAACCCAGAGAGTAGGAGAAGAAAGGAGGAGCCAGTTATGGAAATTGAAGCATGGTTATAATAAGAGATAGGAGATGATGTAGGATAATACTGGGTAGCTGAATCCACCGAAGAAAAGTTTTTTTAGGAGGAATATTCACAAACAGCTGAGTTTAAAGGACTGCAGTAAGAGCCCAGGAGAGGCTGGTTAGCTTTAATAGGTCATAAATCTAGTCAGCATATATCCTCAGCTTTGTGCATGCATGCTAAGTCCCTTCAGTCGTGTCTGACTCTGTACAACCCCATGGACTGTAGCCTGCCAGGGTCCTCTGCCCATGGGATTTTCCAGGCACGAATACTGGAGTGGGTTGCCATGCCCTCCTCCAGGGGATCTTCCCAACCCAGAGATCAAACCCGTGTCTCTTGGGTCTAAACTGTATTGTCAGGTGGGTTCTTTAATACTAGTGCCACGTAGGAAGCCCATCCTCAGCTTTAGTCATGCTTATTTCTGGTTGCCACTGCATTCTTTGAGTTTCATGCTTATTTGGATCTCAGGTCATTTCCTGGTTTAAGTGAACTCGCCAGTTCTATGGCTTTGGGTACCTCTCCTTGTGCATTTTCAAGGAAGGTTAGGACTAATTAGATCAGAGTGAGAGGAGGTGGCCTGGGAGGGAGGGTTCCTCACCTTCCTTGCTCTTGGTGTTCTCTCTGGCCTGCTCCTTGTGAAGCTAGCTTTCTGCTTTGAAATGTGAAGTTGTTTTGTCTGTGTCAGTATCAGAATGTCAGGGGAAGGGTATTACGTATACTTCTTAGTTGCTGAAATGGATAAAATGAAATAACAGAATTAAGAAACAAAAACAATCATTTGTTTGATTGAAGATCTCATACTTATTAGTTCTGTTGCTTTCCTCCTCCCATTTTCCTCCCTTCCCTGCTTTTTTGGCACCACTTGAATAGGGAAAAGTCCATGATGTTGAAATCTTAGTACTCATGAACAAGGAGAAGTTAGGAAGTTTAGGTAGGGGAAAGGTGTCTAAAAAGCTACTGCCTGTTCTATCCTCAGTTGGCTAAATTGTCATTAAGTCAACTAAGACAATACTTGTAAACCCAGTTTGATGTGAGCTTTCTGTAATAAGACATTCTGATAGAAATGCTTTTGAAGAAGAATGTTACTTAGGGATTTTGTGCCAAAGATTAGAGAGAGCCAGAGTAGTTGGAAGAAATGAGCAGGATATTTCTACCTCACTGTGGTGGAATTGGGCTCAGAATAAACTGACTTTGTTTCCAGCATTAGCCTGCTCTGTGACCTTGGGTAGGTCATTTAACTTATCAACCTCAGTTTCCTCATTTGTAAAATGTTGAGGGTAGATTCAATGCTCTCTCTCATTTCTAAAAATGTCTTGATTTTATGAGTAAGGTAATGAAGTGTTTTGTCCCTAAAATGTTCTCTATCTAAAGTGGAGGGGGATCAATTCTCTATTGTTAGTAAGTGAGGAGGGACAAAACATCTTAGGAGGTTCTAGTTTGTATTAGTCAGTGGATTCTTTAATTGACCTTCCATTAGAAACACAGCTGACATTTCCAGAAGTGTAACTTGAGAATGTTAGGTCCAAGAAAGCTTCTAAGTTCTATACTTCCTTTCCTACCAGAAACTCCAAATCTTTCTTAAAGAATTCAGGAATGGATAAAAGAGGTCAACGCAAAGGGAAATGGGTTCTAGTGCTGTGCTTCTTAGTCTGTGCCAGGTGCTTAAGAATAGACATTCTTCTTGATTAAACGCACTTCCTTATTCTTGAAAATTCTTTATTCATTGAAAGCCCTTTCTTAAATAACTTAAAATCAGAACTTTGTAGTAACACCTCACACAAGAGAAAGGGAAGAAAACAGCAGTGGAAAGAGGTGGGAGAGGTAATGGACTTGTTGGTTCTTCTATTGTGAAAACTGTTCAGATTTGTAGAGGGATAGAAGGAATGCAGATTGTTCTTTATTTGTTTTTGGTGCCATATCAAACGAACAGGAGGAATAAGGTTTGGAATATTTGTCACAACTCAAGTTTGAGTTTTGTGTTTGGGTTTCTTCGAATCTGTTCCTGAAGGTTGGACCTACTGTAGCTGGCAAAGATCACATGTAGTATTTTTTTTTAAGTATTTATTTATTTAGTATTAAATGTGAGGCTTTCAGTCTTTCTTTGCTAGGCTTGAAAGGGAGGATAGTAACGTGGGTTCTGTGCATTTTTGACCTTAAATCACATACTTTGATAGGCTATTGTTCAGCAGGATGAGTCTCTAAAGTTTGGTGTGGTGTTTTGTTTTTGTTTTTTTCTGTTTTCTGGATTTTCTCATGTCTCAAACAGCTCAGATTTTGTAGTTAAATTTAATTTTATCTCACTTTTGGCATTTGCCCAAAATATAAAGTAAGTTAAATGTTTCCGTCATTATTTGGAGGAATGTGACTATGCAGGCTGGCCTTCAGGATCTAACTTCAACAAAGCAGAGTCTTGTAGATGTTTTTGAGTCTAACAAAAAACTAATCTCTTTAAGAAGTGGTGCTGGGAAAACTGGTCAACCACCTGTAAAAGAATGAAACTAGAACACTCCCTAACACCATACACCAAAATAAACTCAAAATGGATTAAAGATCTAAATGTAAGACCAGAAACTATAAAACTCCTAGAGGAGAACATAGGCAAAGCACTCTCCGACATAAATTACAGCAGGATCCTCCAGGACCCACCTCCCAGAATATTGGAAATAAAAGCAAATATAAACAAATGGGACCTAATTAAAATCAAAAGCTTCTGCACAGCAAAGGGAACTATAAGCAAGGTGAAAAGACAGCCTTCAGAATGGGAGATAAGAATAGCAAATGAAGCAACTGACAATTAATCTCAAAAATATACAAGCAACTCCTGCAGCTCAATCCCAGAAAAATAAACAACCCAATCAAAAAATGGGCCAAAGAACTAAACAGACATTTCTCCAAAGAAGACATAAACATGGCTAACAAAACCATGAAAAGATGCTCAACATCACTCATAATCAGAGAAATGCCAATCAAAACCACAATGAGGTACCATTTCACGCCAGTCAGAATGGTTGCTATCCAAAAGTCTACAAGCAATAAATGCTGGAGAGGGTGTGGAGAAAAGGGAACCCTCTTACACTGTTGGTGGGAATGCAAACTAGTACAGGCACTATGGAGAACAGTGTGGAGATTCCTTAAAACCTGGAAATAGAATTGCCATATGACCCAGCAATCCCACTCCTGGGCATACACACTAGGGAAACCAGAATTGAAAGAGACACATGTACTCCAGTGTTCATTACAGCACTGTTTATAATAGCGAGGACATGGAAGCAACCTAGATGTCCATCAGCAGACGAATGGATAAGAAAGCTTTGGTACATATACACAATGGAGTATTACTCAGCAATTAAAAAGAATACATTTGAATCAGTTCTAATGAGGTGGATGAAACTGGAGCCTATTATACAGAGTGAAGTAAGCCAGAAAGAAAAACACCAATACAGTATACTAACGCATATATATGGAATTTAGAAAGATGGTAATGATAACCCTGTATGCGAGACAGCAAAAGAGACACAGATGTATAGAACAGTCTTTTGGACTCTGTGGGAGAGGGCGAGGGTGGGATGATTTGGGAGAATGGCATTGAAACATGTATATTATCATATGTAAAATGAATCACCAGTCCAGGTTCGATGCATGATACAGGATGCTCGGGGCTGGTGCACTGGGATGACCCAGAGGGATGATATGGGGAGGGAGGCGGGAGGGGGGTTCAGGATGGGGCACACATGTACACCTGGGGTGGATTCATGTCAAGTGTATGGCAAAACCAATACAATATTGTAAAGTAATTAGCTTCCAATTAAAATTTAAAAAAAAAAGAAAAAAATTGTTTTATAGTAACTTGATCTGTTTTAATCAGTCTGTGACATAGAATCAAATGATACGTGTGTTCTTTAGAGTTTTTATATTTAGTAGATTTTTCTTCCAAGTCACTTTTTATTTAATATGGGAGTTAGTGGGGTACTTAACCTGTGACAAACGTTAAATTACAGCTGAGTTAGCCAGAGGATAACATATATGGTTGATGTCACAATAACTCTAGTTTAAAATGCTCTGTAGGGGTTTTTAGTTACCTGTCACAGTGATAGTAGTGCTGAACCCTGAAGTGCATTGGACTTTAATCTCTTGAATACTGTGGACCCATTAGAAGACTGTTTTTTGATTGTTACAAATTGTAGTGCCTGAAAACATTCTTAAGATGATTGTCTTAGAGGAAAAAAAGGTTCTCCAAAGACAGAACAGAAAAAATTCTTTTAACAGAAAATAATTATGGTAGAAATATCTGTCTTTAGAAATGCTGCACTTTTTGTATTTTCCATCATTGGTTCAGTTTGAACGAACATGTATAGGTCAGAGGTCTTTGTGTATGCATTTTAAAATTGGTAAATTACTTCATCTTTCAAGCTTTAATTCATTTTTAATTTTAATTTGATTTTGTACAACATGTAGATGGTTACCTGTTCTCTGCATTTGTAAATATAGACAGTATCAATTTAATTCTGTAAGTAATTTTTATAATTATGTGACTCTATCCTATCCTTAAAACACTTAAACTCTTTATGTTCAAAAAAAGTTGTACTAGTGTGCTCATTCATATTATCATTTTTAATAGATTATAATCAAATTGCAAATTACTAGTTGAAACATATCTTTGTTTATGGAACATAACTGTGTGTGTTTCTTATGATGTTTCTTAGCTCACATGAACCACAGTTTGAGTCATTTTGGTAGTTTTACTGGCGTTCATAAACTTAGCCTTTAGAAAGAGCACAGTTAGAATATACTATTTTAGGATTAGATTGTGTGCTTTCACCAAATTCTTTTTTTTTTTTAAAGATTTTAACATGGTGGAAATTGTGTATAAACTTTTTTTGAAAGAGCTATGATAAATATCTCATTCGTTAACATTTTTCAGTATTTAGGAGAGGCTGTCTGCATTAAATCACCTCAGGAGTTAAATATTTACTAATTGTTAAAAGTAATGTAATTTCTGCTCTCAAAGCTATCTTTAAAATATTGATTATCTTGCCTTTAATTTTGTCTGTGTGTTTCCTTCTGCTCAGATAGCAGTGTTTTTAGCTATTGATATATGATTTTTCTAAATTAACCAACATTTTAGAACTGACTAGCTATCAATGAAATGTAGCTTCAAAACACATTTTTAAGACTGAGTTAGGTATTGAAGATGGGGGACGTGAACAATAATCTCTTCCTTAATTTATAAGAAGTAGACAGAATTTCTGTCTAGATAATGAAGTATGTAAAACAGCCTGTGTTAGTATCTTTCTTTCAAGGTACTTGGGTCTGGGTTGTTTCCTTTTTCTGTATTTTTCTATTTTTGTTTGTTTTCACCTAACAGACATTTCTGTCACCTTTAGTGAGATCCATCTGTTACAGAGGTGCCTGGCTATGCCAAAAGTCCTGATAGTCTTGTTCGACACAGATAGGCATAGAAGTTTAATTACGAGCTAGAAACAGGGAGGCGGTCCTGTGCCCTTCTTTTAAAATGAAAATTTTTATACCAGGCAAGTGGAGGCACTTTGGAATTGCCAGTATCTCTCAAGAGTTCTTCTTTAGGGAAGAATATAAACTGAAGTGACCCCCTTTCTAAAATGGAAAGGAATCCTTAAATTTTTCATCTGGCCTGGAGGAAGGAGTCTTTTGTTTCAGTTGCCAAACCCTTTAGCTCTCTTATGAGGCAGCAGTTCCATAAGGACATATTCCACACGATAAGCCCTTATTAATGTTACCAGTGGGACATTTCATGCAAAGATGGGCTCAATAAAGGACAGAAATGGTACGGACCTAACGGAAGCAGAAGATATTAAGAAGAGGTGGCAAGAATACACAGAAGAATTGTACAAAAAAGATCTTCACTACCCAGATAATCACGATGGTGTGATCACTCACCTAGAGCCAGACATCCTGGAATGTGAAGTCAAGTGGGCCTTAGGAAGCATCACTACGAACAAAGCTAGTGAAGGTGATGGAATTCCAATTGAGCTCTTTCAAATCCTTAAAGATGATGCTGTGAAAGTGCTGCACTCAATATGCCAGCACATTTGGAAAACTCAGCAGTGGCCACAGGACTGGAAAAGGTCAGTCTTCATTCCAATCCCTAAGAAAGGCAATGCCAAAGAATGCTCAGACTATTACACAGTTGCACTCATCTCACATGCTAGTAAAGTAATGCTCAAAATTCTCCAAGCTAGGCTTTAGCAGTACGTGAACCGTGAACTTCCAGATGTTCAAGCTGGATTTAGAAAAGGCAGAGGAACCAGAGATCAAATTGCCAACATCTGCTGGATCATCAAAAAGTGGTGAGAGAGTTCCAGGAAAACATGTTTCTGCTTTATTGACTATGCCAAAGCCTTTGACTGTGTGGATCACAATAAACTGTGGAAAATTCAAGAGATGGGAATACCAGACCACCTGACCTGCCTCTTGAGGAACCTGTATGCAGGTCAGGAAGCAACAGTTAGAACTGGACATGAAACAACAGACTGGTTCCAAATTGGGAAAGGAGTACGTCAAGGCTGTATATTATCACCCTGCTTATTTAACTTATATGCAGAGTACATCATGAGAAATGCTGGGCTGGAGGAAGCACAAGCTGGAATCAAGATTGCTGGGAGAAATATCAATAACCTCAGATATGCAGATAACACCACCCTTATGGTGGAAAGTGAAGAAGAGCTAAAGAGCCTTTTGATGAGAGTGGAAAAGTTGGCTTAAAGCTCAGCATTCAGAAAACTAAGATCATGGCATCTGGTCCCATAACTTCATGACAAATAGATTGGGAAACAGTGGAAACAGTGTCAGACTTTATTTTTGGGGGGCTCCAAAATCACTGCAGATGGTGATTGCAGTGATGAAATTAAAAAATGCTTACTTCTTGGATGGAAAGTTATGACCAACCTAGACAGCATATTAAAAAAAAGAGACATTAGTTTGCCAAGAAAGGTCAAGACTATGGTTTTTCCAGTGGTCATGTATGGATGTGAGAGTTGGACTATAAAGAAAGCTGAGCACCAAAGAACTGATGGTTTTGAACTGTGATGCTTGCGAAGACTCTCAAGAGTCCCTTGGACTGCAAGGAGATCCAACCAGTCCATCCTAAAGGAGATCAGTTCTGAGTGTTCATTGGAAGGACTGATGTTGAAGTTGAAACTCCAATTCTTTGGCCACCTGATGTGAAGAACTGACTCATTTGAGAAGACACTGATGGTGGGAAAGATTGAAGGTGGAAGAAGGGGACAACAGAGGATGAGATGATTCGATGGCATCACCAACTCAATGGACACGAGTTTGAGTAAACTCCGGGAGTTGGTGATGGACAGGGAGACCTTTTGTGCTGAAGTTCATGGGGTCACAAAGAGTTGGACAAGACTGAGTGACTGAACTGAACTGAATGTTATTCTGAATGTTCTCATTTGTCTCCAGCTTTGATGGCTAGGACAGAAACATTAATAGAAATGGAACAATTTAATATATGCTCAAATGAAGATTATACCTTTTTCTTTCACCTACTTCATCTTTTAGCATTTTAGATACATTCATAAAGCATATAGATATACTGGACAGTCAAATTTGAGCCAGTATGATTATCAGGTCATAAGTAGTTGACAATGCTAAAATCCTCCTGGAGGTTGATGGGACCAGAGAATTGAGCCCTTTTCATTTAACTGGCACACCAGAAATCAATTGGTTGTGGTTTACCAGCTGTTTGAATGGCTGTCAGTTCTCAGTTTGTGGTTTTTACATTTTTGTTTTAGATCTCAGCAAGGCAATGTCTCAGGATGGTGCTTCTCAGTTCCAAGAAGTCATTCGACAAGAACTAGAATTATCTGTGAAGAAGGAACTAGAAAAGATACTCACCACAGCACCATCACATGAATTTGAAGTAAGGACCCTACACTATGTTTTTGCTTTCATCCATCTACATGCTGAGTTGTTATTGCTACCACTGATCATCTAGCCTGAAATAATTACAGAATGTAATATTTTAAAAATTAAGATTGCTTAATAATTAAGGATTTGCAGTATTTGCTCAATATAAAACCATTATCTTTTTAATATTTTAAATTCCGGTGAGTTTCTAAAGTTAGAATCAGAACAAAGTTACAATTTATTTTTCTGTGTTTTGATATCATTTGGGTGGACAAAATGGATATAAGTGTTCAGTTAAAATTGTGAGAAATTAATTTATCAGCCTTATATCCTGGATGCCTTTTCCAAAGAGCCTATTCTAACAGAACTGGGCTACTCTGACAGCTATGATAGAGGTTTCCCAGAAAAGGCAAGTGTTTACTTTCCTACTTATAAATCAACAGATTATCCTTTTCATTTTCAAATTTAAATTTCTACTTAGCGTTTTGAGGTTAGCTGTTTTTTGTTCTTTCTTGTTCTTTTGGTGAAGATTAATTTGCACTTAAAGGAAGTAGGGAACCATATTGGTGAGTAAATGTCGAGAACCAGTTGGAATTCAAGTAGACCGAATGGTATTCAGATGACATGATACTGGTGGGAGATGGGGAGATTGCTTATATTCCGTTAAGTATGGTTCCTAGTAGCTTTCTTTCTCTAGTTTTAAATAGGAGTGTAAAAAAGTCTCTGCTGTACTGCATGTTTTAAAGCTCTAAGAATTTCTCTGAAAGGTATTTTAAATGTACAATATATGTCTGTTTTTATTAAATATTAAGCATTCCGTTAGCTATAACAATGACTTCTGTTCTCATAGCACACTAAAAAAGACCTTGATGGATTTCGGAAGCTATTTCACAGATTTTTGCAAGAAAAGGGACCTTCTGTGGACTGGGGAAAAATCCAGAGACCTCCGGAAGATTCGGTAAGTTTTAGATAAAATGTAGGAAAATGTAATTTAGAACACTGGTGTCACTTTTGGGGGTGGGGTAGTATAGGGTACCTATGGGAACCATCGCTTCAGACTTTGAAACTACAGAGATAGCCTTCTGCCACTTTCCTTTGTTAGATTCATCCATCCTTTCCTGCAGAGCATTTATGAAAGTCTAATCTCCCTATAACACTACCTCATAACTTAACATGATTTAGTACAAGGCAGTTCTTTTTTTCAGACACACGATTAAGAGCTTTATTACGTTCTCTTCCTTCTTTCTCCAACGCATCTAATTTGTCGTTGTCCTTAGGGTCATGTACAGACATGAAGTCAGCTACTCAGAGCTCTTCCCATGCTTTCAACCCATATTTCTAACTGTATTTCCCTTACCTGCTTTACTTGAACCAGCCCAGCATTCCCTTCACACACATAGGATTTCCCTGCTTCTAGTCTTTTGTGTATGTTGTTTCCTTGGAACACTATGGGCTCTTCACCTGTTAGTCCTACTCATTCTTTGAGGCTCAGTCTTAATGCCTCCACTTCTGTCATCAGCCCCCTTGAAGAAAGCTGCTCTGAAGAGATGTAGTACAATAGTCTCAGAGGTTCTACTCCTAGATCTACTGCTTTTGAGCTGTATATAAAATGAGAATAATATCAAGTGCTTTCTGTACTTTATAGGGTTGTTATGAGACTCTACTTGGAAACATATGGAAACATGTTAGACCATGAAACATTTTGCTGAGTTGGTGGTTATTTCTGTCATGCTGTGATACTTAGCTGGCCTAATCAGTAGTAGTGGTTTGTATGTGTGTGTTGTCTTCCTACTAGTCTTTGAGGCCAAAAGACCGTGTATCCTGAGGTGAATGATTGATTTAAACAAAGAGATTATTTCAGGGACAGATTAGGTTAACACATTGACTTTTCTTTCCTTTCCAGCAATTTTGATCACTACTGCTTGTGGCAGTTTTCACTAAAGGTAGAAAAGACATGATGGAGTGGAATAATTTGTATGTAGATAGTTTATCTGTTAGGTAATAAGAGATAATCTAATACTGGTTTAAAAACAGGTTTGTTTTGAGCAGGAGTTTGGTAAACTGTCTGAAGGCTATACCACTGCTTGTGTTGGTGAAGTTTGATTGGAATATAACTGCATGTGTTCATCTGTATAGCGTGTCCCAGCTGGCACAGTGGTAAAGAATCTGCCTGCCAATGCAAGAGACTCAGGTTTGTTTCCTGGGTCGAGAAGATCCCCAGGAGAAGGAAATGGCAACCCACTTCAATATTCCTGCCTGGAAAATTCCATGGGCAGAGGAGCCTGGAGGGCTACAGTTCATGGGTTTGCAAAAGATTCAGACATGACTCAGCATGCACACATTCTCTTGTATACCATATCTGGTGGATTAAGCTAATGAAGTCCTTCATATTTTTTCAAATGAGAAAATCTTAAATATAGTTTACTGGTAAAGAGTACCTCTTTAACATCTTTCAGTTATTAAACTTAAAAATTATGAATTATATACGCATGGTAAAAAAAGAGCAAAGCAAAAAAAAAAAAATCCCACCTAAGAGTTCACCTTGAGGAGTCTCTCATTTTTGATGTTAAAGTTAAAATTTCCCTTGTCTGTAGTGCTTGTCAATTACAGCATGCTTTTTTTTTTTATGGTCTTATATTGTAGTCTTTGATTTCCTTTGCTCTAGTAATGTATTGTGATTTATTTTTTTGTTTTTAAGTGGTAGAATTAATCATATTTTCTCCTGAAAAAATTCGAGCAATCTTTGGATAGGTTACATAATTTTAAAAAGGATCTAGTTGTAAATTCAGTCAGATTAAAAAAAAGAATGTTTGGGAGCAGGCCTAAAATTACAATAAAAAATTTAGACATGTATTTTTCCACTTTAAATACTTAATATTTTTGCTTGGAATTTATTCTTCGTTGTTATAGCCTCACTTTTCTGATTAATGACATACCTAGGGATAAAGGTGTGGTTTTATTCTAAATTCTTGCTGACTTGGAATTTTTTTTTTCTCCTTAGACAAACTTAACCTTTTGATGATAGAGCCTACCTTGAAGGAAGACCCCAAAATTTGTTACTTTCACTATACTTTATGATTCGAGATTCTGCTTTGCCAATAGAGAAATCTGCCTTTGTATATTTTAAGAGATTATGATACATAGTAGGAAGGAAGCAAGTAGAGGAGTCAGAACCACCTAGGGCCTTTTCCAGTTCAGCACCACCATTCCAAACACCGTGCCATCAATAGCTCCTTTCAGGAGGCTATGCCCCTGCAGTGAACATGGTTGATACAGAAAAAAAAAGAATAGAGAATAGAATTCTGGGTATAATATGATTTTATGAAATATTTTCTCTTTTTGTTTATAAAAATGTAAATCGCCATTAAAAATATGTCTTTATTTATAAAGCCTAGATTTTAAAAAAGAAATGCTTACAATCCCATATGCCTGTGTTTACAGTTTTGAAATGCAGAGGGAAAAAACAAGTTTGCTCTTTTAACTATGTCATAAATATCTTGAGGGTACAAGTGTGTCTTATATACTCTGTATGTTAACTACCAGCTTTCACAAATAATTCTGAGAATAGAAATTGTAGGTTAATATTCATTCACTTTGATTCCCCTATACTCCTCCAGCTCCATCCCTTTTCCCCTCCCCTCCTTCTCCCCAAGCTTTTTTTCTCTCTGCTCATAGAGTTTATATAGAGATCAGTTTTCCTTAGCATTATATAGTATACACAAGTTTTTATTTTTTAAATGCAGATAATATTTTACCTTCTTAACTAAAAAGAAATTATTGTGGGAGAATAGCCATTTAGAGTGACATTTCTCATGTCATGCTTGCAACAAAGGTGTGCACAAAAACATTGTTACAACAGAGGATCTGTATTTTTAAGTAGAGTTGGCCACCTTGTTTTGTAAATAATGTTTTATCAGAACACAACCACACTTAACTCTTTACATATTGTCTGTGGCTATTACGATGCTGTAATACTTCAATGGCAGAATTAAATACTTGTGATCAAGACCATACAGCTTACAAAACCCAAAATACTTCCTTTATGACTCTTTATGGAAAAAGTTTGTTGACCCCATTTTAGTGTATTTATTTTTAGAAGATCTTCAGTAGTTTTCCTTAGTTCTTTGGTCCCAGAAAACTGACCTCAAATGCCTTTCTCCCATCCAAGTACTAACTAGGCCCAACCCTGCTTGTCTTCCAAGATCAGATGAGATCCAGCACATTTGGGAATAGACTCAAATGCCTTTCTCAATTCAGATGATAACATTATAGATAAGACTACTTTTTGGAGCTACCCCGCTCCCAGGGTTAGGGCGGTGGCCGAGAGGAGCTGTACCACGTTCAGGAGGCGGTGGCTGCTTGGGCACCGGAGGGCCGAGAGGAGCTGATCCACATTCGGGGCAGGAGGGGCGGCCTTGAGGAGACACCCCTCGTCCAAGGTAAGGTACAGCGGCTGCACCTTGCTGGAGCAGCTGTGAAGAGATACTCCACGACCAAGTGGAATATAAGAATCCAGTGTTCTGGGGAGGAAGGAACAAGATGGCGGAGGGATAAGACGGTGAGAACACTTTCTCCCCTACAAATTCATCAAAAGAACTTTTGAACGTGGAGTAAAGTCCACAAAACAACTTCTGAATACTGGCAGAGGACATCAGGCTCCCAGAAAAGCAGCCCATTGTCTTCTAAAGGAGAGAGAAGAAATCCAGCTCCACCCACCAGAACACCGACACATGCTTCCCTAACCAGGGAACCCGGACAAGTCACCCGTCCAACCCCACACACAGCTAAGAAACTACATAATAAAGAGAACTCCACGAACTGCAAGAAGAGGGAAAGGCCACCCCAAGCAAAGCAATATAAGCAAGATGAAGAGGCAGAGAAATACCCAGCAAGTAAAGGAACTAGATAATTGCCCACCAACACAAACAAAAGAAGGAGATATAGGGAATTTACCTGATAAAGAATTTCAAATTTTGATGGTGAAAATGATTCAAAATCTTGAAAGCAAAATGGAGTTACAGATAAATAACCTGGAGAAAAGGATTGAGAAGATGGAAGAAAGATTTAATAAGGACTTAGAAGAAATAAAAAAGAGTCAATATACAATGAATAATGCCATAGATGAGATCAGAAACACTCTGGAGGGAACAAACAGTAGAATAACAGAGGCAGAAGACAGGATAAGCGAACTAGAAGATAGAATTGTAGAAATAAATGAAACAGAGAGGAAAAAAGAAAAACGAATTAAATGAGGACAATATTAGAGACCTCTGGGACAATGTTAAACGCTCCAACATTCGAATCATAGGAGTCCCAGAAGAAGAAGACAAAAAGAAAGACCATGAGAGAATACTTGAGGAGATAATAGTTGAAAACTTCCCTGAAATGGGGAAAGAAATAATCACCCAAGTCCAAGAAACCCAGAGAGTCCCCAACAGGATAAACCCAAGGCGAAATACTCCAAGACACATATTAATCAAATTAACAAAGATCAAACACAAAGAACAAATATTAAAAGCAGCAAGGGAAAAGCAGCAAATAACACATAAGGGGATTCCCATAAGGATAACAGCTGATCTTTCAACAGAAACTCTTCAGGCCAGAAGGGAGTGGCAAGACATACTTAAAGTGATGAAAGAAAATACCCTACAGCCCAGATTACTATACCCAGCAAGGATCTCATTCAAATATGAAGGAGAAATCAAAAGCTTTACAGACAAGCAAAAGCTGAGGGAATTCAGCATCACCAAACCAGCTCTCCAACAAATGCTAAAGGATCTTCTCTAGACAGGAAACACAGAAAGAGTGTATAAACTTGAACCCAAAGCAATAAAGAAAATGGCTACGGGATCGTACTTATCAATAATTACCTTAAACGTAAATGGGTTGAAATTTTCAAAAAGGCTAGGAAACAATTCTCATAGCCATCAATAGTTCAGTGTTGAGTTCATGAATAGTTTTTAAAGTTTGGGACAAACTGTAGTATTTGCTATTTGAAGTACTATTTGTAATTGGCATATTACGATGTAACATTGGTCTTCATTTCCAACTTAAAACGCCTAAAAATGCCTAACAGGTTTTTAGATTTGTGAACTTTAGTTGAAATGTATTTTACGATGTTACTAAACCTGCAGAAATATTGAAATATTTCAGAGAACTTATTCACTGTACATTTAATTTATTTTATTTATAAAAGTTATGAACTGTAGAAAGTTTTACTTGTTGGGTCAAATGCTTGTTGCTTCAAACACTTGTTGCATTTGAAGTGCTAGTTACAAGAAAATCAAATACCTTCAATGTATAAATGTTATTAAGTTTTTTAAAAAAAAAAAAAGACTACTTTTTTCATAAATAGTAGATTGGAGAGTATACTTATAGAGAGACATTGACATTTTATGTTGTCAACTTTTACTTACTCACTCTTGCTTACTTTGTTGAATACTTATTTTAACTCTGTCTAAAATGAATATATATATATTCATTTATATATATACATAGAGAGAAGTATAGTTGATATACAACATTTTAGTAGTTTCAGATATACAACATAGTGATTTAATTTAACATTTATATGCATTGCTAAATGATTACCAGTATAAGTCTAGTTACCATCTGTCACTATACATAGTTAATACAATGTTTTTGACTGCATTCTCCTGTTTTTCTTTGCATCCCCATGACTTATTTATTTTATAACTGAAAGTTTGTACTTCTGGATCCCTGTCACCCATTTCGCTCCCTTTTCCCCTCTGTCGACCACTAATCTGTTCTCTGACAGACATGTTTTTTGAAAAGACTATTGAGTCCATATTTTATTGACTTATGCTAAGAGGAAGAACGCATTTTATGGAGTTATGCCATGGATAATGCTCTGCTCCCATTTTGTGAGTGTTAACTAAATGAATGTAGTAATCAAGATTATCTTGATATTTAGCTGCTTAAGGAAAGGAAAGTTTTTTAAAAAGCGTATTAAGGTTAATGTTTAGACTAGCAAGGAGGGACCATCACCATGTACAGTGCTTTCTAGAGAGTCTGTAAGAGTATCTTGTTCTTGGCCAACCTTAATGTTTAAGCTTACATGTTAAGAATGGAGAGGGATGTGAAATAGTAAAAAGAGACGGGAAGACACAGAGCCTACTCAAGGAGGTTTTGGGCCTGACAGGTTCTTTAGAATCATAACTTAAAACCTGTTATCACTTGGCTGGCCATGACCTCTGATGATAATAAATTACATTATCATTTATGTGAAAAATACTCTCTCAAGGCTTTTTCATTTAGATAGGAACACAGAATCCCTGGTTGATTTACGATTGTCATTGTTCTGTTTTAAAGCCCTCAAAAGGGTGAGAGTGTATTTGTGTATGGGGAGGAGTTATGTAG
Source organism: Moschus berezovskii (assembly GCF_049115385.1). Lineage (NCBI taxonomy): Eukaryota > Metazoa > Chordata > Mammalia > Artiodactyla > Moschidae > Moschus > Moschus berezovskii. Next base: position 44,973,171 of record NC_142470.1, on the reverse strand, counting down.
GGTCAGCTCTTTTTGTGTTTGTTTGATCAGAGAATTGGTGTGGAAAATATATATATCTTGTGGTATTTAGCTTCAAAAGATTTTTTTGTTTGTTTTGCTCTACAAATTAACAGAGTTTTTCTTAGTCTTATCACTACAATATCATTAAAATGTGAACATGTGTGTTTAAATAATAAGACATGGACAGAGTGAAAATACAGATTTTCTTATTTGATTTTTGGAAGGTGAATCACAATATATTCTGCAGCTAACATTTGCACATCTATTTTGAAAGACTTACTGGAGGCAGTTTGGCTAAGGATCTGCCATGATGTGACATAGGATGGTTTGCTTTGAACATGATGAAGATTTCCCAATTGTTGGCAGTAGCTAATGGCAAAGCCATTAGTGACTTGTTTTGTGTGTATGTAAAAATAATATGAGATCCTGAATGTACACATTCCACAAAAAGAACATAGGTAGTGACATTTAAGGAAATGATCCTGGGGACACAGGTGGCAAGAACTTCATCCTTTTCTTGATTAAAGTCTTAAAATGGTAATATATAGAATTACTAATATAAACTAATACACTGATACTAATTTAGCAAATATTGCTAAAACTCTTGATTCCCTACTTTTTGATTCCAAAATGAATTCAGTAGTCTTTTAATTTTCCCAGAACTATCTTCCTTCACATGCCTTTTTAAACAGGAAATTTATTTCAGGAAGGGGTTGTGGCTAAGGAGGCTGACCACAGGCCTATAAGTCTTCCTTCTGTTCTGGTTATTTATTATTTCACTTTCAGTCCAGTTCAGTTGCTCAGCCGTGTCCAACTCTTTGTGACCTCATGGACTGCAGCACGCCAGGCTTCCATGTCCATCACCAACTCCCGGAGTCCACCCAAACCCATGTCCATCAAGTTGGTGATGCCATCCAACCATCCCATCCTCTGTCGTCTCCTTCTTCTCCTGCCTTCAATCTTTCCCAGCATCAGGGTCTTTTCCAATGAGTCTGTTCTTCGTATCAGGTGGCCAAAGTATTGGAGTTTCAGTTTCAGCATCAGTCCTTCCAATGAATAGTCAGGACTGATTTCCTTTAAGATTGACTGGTTTGATCTCCTTGCACTTCCAAGGGACTCTCTAGAGTCTTCTCCGACACCACAATTCGAAAGCATCAATTCTTCGGTGCTCAGCCTTCTTTATGGTCCAACTCTCACATCCATACATGACTACTGGAAAAACCATAGCCTTGACTAGATGGATGTTTGTTGACAAAGTAATGTCTCTGCTTTTTAATATGCTCTCTAGGTTGGTCATAGCTTTCCTTCCAAGGAGCAAGAGTAATTTAATTTCATGACTGCAGTCACTATCTGCAGTGATTTTGGAGCCCAGATAAATAAAGTCTGTCACTGTTTCCATTATTTCTCCATCTATTTGCCATGAAGTGATGGGACTAGATGCTATGATCTTCATTTTTTGAATGTTGAGTTATTTCACTTTAGAAATAGTTAAATAGTAAGTATGTGGCCACTTTACCATCCATCCCGTGGTTGACTTTGAGAGACTCTAGGTAATAGTAGTAGCCCAGGGTCTCTAACCACTCTCTAGAGTTGGGAATGGTTACATCCCACAGAATCAAGTTCCCTGGGAAAATCATAGCATGACTATAGGTAGCAGCACCACTTCTTTGAACATTACCCTTCCCCACTCCCCAATGCCCCAGAGAATCTTTTTGGACCTTGGCTTATGTATTGCAAGGCCTAATACAGATCATTTTATTATTATACTCTCCAAGTATATAGCTTTTATATAAACATTTTGTGTCTCATAATCAGATGAGAAAAATACATCTGTGAGGTTCTCGTATCCCACATCTTCATCTGTGTACAATGTGAGGGAATTTTTATTATTTTTATTTAATATAGGACAACCCTGAACCTGCAAGATTGGTACTGGGAGAATTTTTATAAAATAGAAGATGGGTAGCCCATACCCACCCTTAAACCTTTCTGCTCTGTAATTCCTTGGGGATATTTTACTGATTCCTTTTACTTATTCTAAATCAGATGTGGACAACTGACTCTGCTTACCCCACTGTAGAGCCACAATGAGACTGAATAAGTTTATACCTGGCATTGACCCCAGGAAGTCACTGCAGGGATTGTAGGCCCTAGAAAGATTTCTTGAATGTATAGGTAAAACTGTATTTAAATGTTAATTTTTTTCAAAGTGGATGGAAGTACCATTTTAGGATATTATTCAAGATATGTTTTTTGGGTGCTTCCTCTCTGCCAGGAACTAGCTGGATGCCGGGACTACAAAAAAATAAAGTCTTGGTCCTTCTTCAGCATTTTGGCCTTGAGTTTGTAAGAGGAAATGGATCCAGAAACAGCTGCCTATGAAACAGCATGAGAAGCAGACCATAGGGTGCTATGGAAGCTTCTCACTGGCATGGGAGCTCAGGAGAGACTTCCTGGCATTAAGGTAGACTCTTGGGGTAATTGTGAGACAAGATTTCTCTGAGGATGGGAGGATAATCAAAGAGGAAAAAGCTTTGAACATAATAGGAGTCTAGAAATAAATAAGCTTATATAGCATGTAGTTTGTGTTCTAGTTGTGGAGCATATGGTAGATGTGTCTGTTTCTCCATGTCTAGAGCAGGAAGAAAGGCCCTGAGAAAGCCATATGCTGAGTCTCTTTGCCTGACATCGCAGCTCCTGTCGCTGGCTGAGAAGCTCAGCTGCTGGGTCACATGGGAGAAATGTCACAAACTAAAGTTTCCTTGTAAGAGAGACACTAATGGTGGAAGATGGGAACAGAATTTCAAAACCATGGTTCATTATATACCGCAAAGAGTTTGGTTAGATTTTTCAACATGGTAAAACATCCCAAATAGTTAAAAGATGCTGTTCTAAAAGCAAAAATAAACAAACAGGGCCTAATTAAACTGAAAAGCTTTTGCATAGTAAAGGAAACCCATCAACCAAACAAAAAGTTTTCATGTAAGAAACTTTCAAAATGGGAGAAAATAGTTGCAAACAATGTGACTGGCAAGGGATTAATTTGTAAAATATACAGACAGCTCATATGGCTCAATATTAAAGAAACAACCCAATCAAAAAATGGACAGAAGATCTAAATAGACATTTCTCCAAAGAAGACATACAGTTAACAGACACATGAAAAGATGTTCAACAATGCTGTTTATCAGAGAATTGCAAATCAAAACTACAATGAGGTGTCACCTCACACTGGTCAGAATGGCCATCATCAAAAAGTCTACAAATAATAATTGCTGGAGAGGATGTGGAAAATGGAAACCCTCCTACACTGTTGGTGGGAATATAAACTGGTACAGCCACTATGGAGAACAGTATGAAGGTTTCTTAAAAAACTAAAAATAAAATTAACCATGTTTTTGTTAGTAACTGAGTTGTATCCAACTCTTTTGCAACCCCATGGACTGTAGCCCATCAAGTTCCTCTGTCCATGGGAGTTTTCAGGCAAGAATATTGGAGTGGGTTGCCATCTCCTTCTTCAGGGGATCTTCCCAATCCAGGGATTGAACCCATGCCCCCTGCTTGACAGGTGGCTTCTTTACCACCGAGCCACCAGAGTTACGATATGATCGAGCAATCCCATTCCTAGGCATATATCCTTAGAAAACTGTAATTTGAAAAGGTAACTTAGCATCCCAACGTTCATAGCAGCACTATTCATAATAGCCAAGACATGTAAACAACCTAAGTGTCCATTGACAGAGAAATGAATGGAGATATGGTATACACAAACACACCCACATACACACAGTGGAATATTACTCAGCCATAGAAAAGAATGAAGTAATACCATTTGCAGTAACATAAATAGACCTAGAGATTATCATACTCAGTGAAGTAAGACATAGAAAGGCAAATATATGATATCACATATATGTGGAATCTAAAAAAATACAAATGAACTTATTTACAAAACAGAAATACACAGACATAGAAAACAAACTTATGGTTACCAAGGGGAAAAGAATGGGAGGGATGGATAAACTAGGAGTTTGAGATTAACAGATACGCACTAGTATATGTACAATAGGTAAATAAAGTCCCACTATATATCACAGAGAACTATATTCGGTATCTTGTAATAACCTTTAATGGAAATAGAAAATATATACGACATATAATATATATATATATAAAACAAAATTTATATATGATTGAAACACTTTGCTGTACACTTGAAACTGACAGAACATTCTAAATCAACTGTATTTCAATTAAAAATAAGTTCAAGTAAACAAAAGATGCTTATTCTTGTTTTTGTGTTTTTACATTGTGATAAACTTTATAAAGGTTAATCAGCATTTTAGTTAATAACTTTTTTTAGTGTCAGGTTGATTGGGGTATAATTTACATATAGTAAAATTTATTCTTTTTAGTGTAAGTTTTCTGAGTTTACAAATGCATACAGTCATGTAACTACCATCACAATCAAGATACAGATCTTTTCCATTATCCCCAGCAACCTCCTTGCTCAGCTTTAAAATATGCTTCCTCTTAAACCCTTGCAGGGCTTGATTTCTACTTTGCATCTTCCCTTAAACACATATGCTAAGCAAGTATGCCTTCCTAAAGTCTTGCCTTTTTCTTCATTTAAATTTCTTTAAGAAGGTCAGCCTAGCCTCCACCCTCAGTTTTATATCAGGCCTTTGTCCTCCTACACCTGCCCTTTAATCTTCCATAAAACTTTCTTTTAATAACCTCTCGCCTTTCCTCCCTGCCCCACCATCACTTTTCCAGGGCTGTTCCAACAGTATGAATTATATAATTAAAACTAACAATGCTCACTGCTTTAACCACTTTAATCACACTGCTATTTAGTACCTTAGAGTTTAAAGCTGTATGTTAGTGGCTCAGTTGTGTCTGACTCTTAGTGACTCCATGGACTGTAGCCTGCCAGGCTCCTCTGTCTATGGAATTCTTCAGGCAAGAATACTGGAATGGATTGCCATTCCCGTCTCCGGAGGATCATCCTGACCTAGGGATCAAACCCTGATCTGCATTGCAGGCAGATTCTTTACCGTTTGAACTACAGGGAAGTCCTACAGTTTAAAGCTAGTACACAGCATAAATAGGATTTGATGTTAAAGGCTTCAGTTTTATTTTTTAGGAAATTTAGGATTGTCACAGTTATTTGGAAGCATCTTTTGTCCACAATTAGACTAACACGAGAGTTGACTTATATGGGAAAGGTGATTTTAGTAAAGAGCTAGTCCTCATCACATACACAGATTCTTCTGTTAGAATTCCTTTCCAACTCTCTGATCATCTGCCTTTGTCCTTTCTAATCCATACTGAAGTGGAATGTTCTTTCAGACCTACCAGCTTAGCTGATAAGGACATGGGCCAGATGTTTCACAAGGTTGACAAATTTTATGATTTCAGCTCGCTTCTATAAAAGGATGATGAACATATATCTGTTTGTAATGCTTGAATCTTTTTACTGTCCGTAATGTATTACTTCTGCCTTTAGCAGTTGAAAAAAAATACCTTTAAGTCTTTGAACTTCCTGGAGAGTCTATTAAAACATCTAGATTATAGTAAGTTTTAGGGAGCGGTTGGCACCTTTTCTTCACAGTTAACTTCCTCCTTTGTAGGATCATTGCCATCTGTAATCACTCTGTTTAATGTTTTGGTCATTTAGGTTTTTTCTGTCAGTTCTTTTACTGTCATCAGATCTCTAGTTTATGAGGTTTAAAGTATACAGTTGTAATAAGAGTATTGTGATTTTAAATCTGTTTGGCATTTTGGAAGTTACTTCAGTTTTTAATGGGAGGGCAGTAAGTATGGGACTTTGAGAGGCAAAAGTATCAAGTAAGAAACATAATGCTATATAGGTAGGTAAACACATGAGAGTTTTAAGTTAACAATTTATAGTATGTGTCTAAATAAACTTTTAATTTTAGAGTAGTTTGATTTCTAGAAAAATTGGAAAGATTCACTGTGTTTTTAACTGGAAATATTACCTAGCTATCCAAGCTACGTTTTGTTACCCATATCCCATTTTTAAACTTCCTGCTGAGTCAGGAGAAGCACAAAATAATTGCTGAAAATGCTGATGGAATGTTTCTTCCATGCTCAGGAAAAAAAAGATAGCTGAGAAAAAACATGGAAATGCCTGAGGGGTACCTATGACTGGACTAAATATGGGAAAAGATGGAGATAAGCCTTTAACAAAGATTTCTTCTTATAGATAGGCTTGTGGAAGAAAAGTATCTTCATTGTATACATTCCTAAAGACCTTGGGAAATTGAAAAATTTTCTATTATTTCAAAAGAGCATGAAACAAACACCCTTCTAGAAGTTTTCATTTTTTTAATGAAGCAGAGCTTTAAGCATTTTTCATTAAAAACCTTATAAAAATCTATGTCTGCACAGCTATATAGTCTATAGTTAATACTTAGTGTCATGTTAGGGTACATGTTATGTCCGGTGTAGTAAATCCTTTGTGTTCATGATCTCATTTAATATTCACAGCAGACCTGGAAGATAGATGCTATTACTATGCTCGTTTTAAAAGGAGGAAACTGACATTCAGAGTTAGTGACTTGTTTGAACATAAGAAATCCCTGATATGAACCATGTGACAGACTCCAAAGACCTGGTTCTTTGGTATCCCTTAGTAATGATAATGAAGCTCTGTAAGCAGTAGAGTCCTATCTTCATCCCTACTGCACAGAATGTGGTGTACTTTGTGTGCTTATTAACAACAGTAATAATAGCAATAACAGCAGACATTTGTTTTACAGTAATGTGCCAAGCATTGTCCTCATGTGCATTTTCTTATGAGATCTTCAAATGATTGTAGGAGCTCACTGTTATCTCTGTTTCACAATAGAAAATTCCAAGTCTGACTGGTTTACTTAGCTATTAAGTAAGGGACAGAAACAGAACTAAGGGGCAGAAATAGAATTTTGGCCCAGATCCGCCTGAGCTCAAGCTCTTAACCACCCTGGTATGTTACAGAGCAATCACCAGTTGCCATCCGTGTTTTGAAAGGAACTTGAAAGCCTTTAAAGCGTGGCTTTTCTATCATTACTCCATCTTTCCTTGAGCAGAACTGTTAAGTAGGCTCTATCTCTTCCCTTAGAGCTTCAAATTCCTCACTTAGCAACACATTTAACAAGTATTTATTAAATGGCTACATGGCTACTGAGTGGCAAGCATTTTTCTAGGTATCAGGATACAAGTGAACAAGATAGACAAGGGCCCAACTCTCACTGGACCTTCATTCTGGTGGGAGAGAAAAAACTTAGAAATGTGTAAGTAAATAAGATTATTCTAAAGGCTCATTTCCCTTTGTTGCTGTCCTGACCCATGCTAAGGTCAATGGTCGCGTCTGTCTCCCTGGCTGAAGTCTTTTATTTACCTGTAGTCACTGTGGGAGGCTATGAAGGGTCTCTTTTACTTATTACTTTTATTCTATGTATTTATCAAATATCCACTATTTTAATTATTGGGAATGCAAAAAATAAAGACAGTCACTTCTCTTAAATAGCTTACGACTTTGTGCGATGCTTCCCAACCTTTCCCATGTAATGACATATACAGAAAACAAATGTGATAAATGTGAGAGTCTGTTTAGCTAGGAGGAGGGCTCTTGCTGCCTCAGGCTCTGTGCAGCTGCCTGGAGGGTTAAAGCCATCAACAACACAGGCATGCATTTTTTGAATTTTTGGTTTAGTGGGGAATTCTCAGTTTACACAAAGATGTGGTTATAGTACAAAAGCTATGAGGGTAGTTTCAGAGACAGTTCACTAACTAGCTTCTGTCCTAGAGAGATTAGCTGGTGTTCGCCTTTCTGTGAATGCTTGGGTCTGTTCTTTATAAGTTCTGTCTTACTAAGTGGAGTGGTTTGTTCACCAAAACTTAATTGTGTTCCCAAACTTTTTAATACTAGTTATATTTTTGTGATGATATAATTAATTTTATGTACATCAATGAAATGGGCTTAAAAATTTCCATGAAAATTGAGTTGAATTCTTTGAGAAAATTGGATAAAGGTGAGTAGCCCAAAAGGAAAAAGGTAATTGGGTGGATATGATAAGTATGAAAGATTGAGAAAATCAGTCTAGAATGATTCTTCTGCATGCAGATTATTTCACAGTTGACTAAGTTCTTAGTCCACTTTGAAGAAATGAAACTGGAAATCACAGATGGTGTATTATTGGTGTGGTTACATAAGTTGACAGCTCTGGTCAGCAGATCTATATTATACCAAAGGAAAAGATCTCTGTGAATAGTTGATTGTATTATTATTTGTAAAAAGCTTAAGTAATTTAAGTATCTAAAATTTTTCATCGTTCCATGTTTGAACTTGTTTTTTAAATTAACTGCCTACCTGTCCTAGAGTGTTTTGGATAGATGGTTTTCTGGTACAAGTGTAGCAGGAAAAGAGTAGTCAAGGAGTTGGAAAGTCCTAAGCAAGTCAGAGATGAACAGGTAACATTAGAACTGAGACTAGACAAGGTAAGTAGGGACCATGTCTGCAATTCATTGTCAATTCGGAGGGGGTCCATTAGGCTGAGCTAAGAAGATGCTGGAAAATACAGGAGATGAGAGGTTCTTAGCCTTGTTCAGCAGGCTAGTTGGAATGTATTTTTAGGAGGTAAGTGATGAGTGGCTCACTCACTCTGAATTGAATGGGAATCCGATTTCTTGTAGTTCTTGGTCACCACTGAAGAAATGACTGCTGCTTATTTTTCCTGTTTTGTTTTTTCAACACCCTTTATAAGGGCTAGTGATTTCCTTGCAGTTTAATTTCTATACATTAATGATATGTATTGAGCAATTTTTTATACTTTAAGTCTCTGCATGCATGCTCAGTTGCTCAGTCATGTCGTACTCTTTGCAACCCCATGGACTGTAGCCCACCAGGTTCATCAGTCCATGGGATTCTCCAGGCAAGAATACTGGAGTGGGTTGCCATTTCCTCCTCCGGGGGATCTTTCTGAACCAGGGATAGAATCCACGTCTACTGTGACTCCTAGATTGGCAGGCAGGGTCTTCTACAGTAAGTCACTTGGGAAGCCTCTGAAAGTCTCTAATCTCATGCTATTGAGCTGTAATATTCTTAGTCATATACTTAGTCAATTGGTATGTGAGAAATTACCTCATGCTCCGTGTCAATCATTAATGTATTCCACCATTACAAAACCACCTCAAGATGCATACTGAGTTCATTCTGCCTTCAGTGTACTTTTTTATTTTTTCCAGTTTTACTGTGAGGGCAGTGAGGTCAAGAATACAGATGAGAGTTTTAAATCCCAGCTTCATTACTTCTTAGCCACATAACGTTCAGCTCTAAGTCTCAGTCTCCTCACTCATAAAAAGTAGACATAATAAAAGTAAGATTTTAATGACTATTATTGAGACTGCATGTAAAGCATTTGCATTTATTCAATAAATGTTTGCTGGAAAAGATTGAAGGCAGGAGGAGAAGGGAACATCAGAGGATGAGATGGTCACATGGTATCACCGACTGGATGGACATGAGTTTGAGCAAGCTGTGGGAGTTGGTGATGGACAGGGAAGCCTGGAGTGCTGCAGTCCATGGAGTCACAAAGAGTTGGACACGACTGAGCACCTGACCTGAATTGAATAAATGTTTACATTCAATAAGTATTTACTAAATACCTCTTAGATGTCAGGCGCTATCCTGGACACAGTGAAAACAACAGAATTGTATTAAGGTTACAGAAGGTATCTCTTTTTAAAATTGTATGACTTTCATATTTAAATATTCTTTGAATATATTTTTTCAGTATATTTATCAGTATTTTAAATTTGATATATATTTTATTTATGATCATGAATACTTTAATTCTTTCTATATTTCTTAGTTTTTGCAAAATATTCCAAGTGAGTAAACCATAATTTCCATCCCTGTAATTCTCTTGTGTCAAATGGATTGGTATTTTGCAATTTTTGTTATAATAAAGTTCATCTGTCTCTAATAATTTTTCCTGATTGTGGAGATAAAATTTAGGAAATTCTTTAACTTTCTGGAGTACAGGAGGTCTGTGCTCCTGTGGCTAAAAAACTGATGCTCTCCATTATGAAAATGATTAACTGTACTGTTCTATGAGTTACACTGAAGATCCACATAGTGAAAGCCCTAGGGTATATGTAGAATTGTCTTTGACTGGCAACTCCATCCATATTTATGGATTTTTTATCTACTTAACTCAGGATAGATAAGGATTGGCCTTGTTTCAGAGGACTATTGGGTTCTCATTCTTATACTGTGTGTATGTTTAGGTATTTCAAGGATTTGTGTGTTCATTGTGGGGTGTAAGGTTTAGTGAGCAGGGGAGGCTTTGTAAAGTGTTCTTGGCATTGTATTATCAAAGCTTAGGTGAAAATAGGAAGGATAGCTGATGACCATTATAGGATGCTTTGGTCACTTGTCATTGGGCATGGCAAAACGTTGGAAATCAAATGTTTTTTCTTAATTTTTTGATGGTCAGAAATAAGATAATGACTCTAACTCACCACTTGAAGGAAATGTATTAGTAGAAACAGCTGTCGGAAGTGTGAGAGCTGGGAGTTTGTACAAGTGTGTCAGTGCATGTGTTCTTTCTGGAGAGTATCCTATAGCTGGCCATGTAGGTTACTCTTACTTTTTTGCTGTTTTAAGAACCCTGTAGTGAATATGCTTATATATAAATCCTTGCATCTCAGAATTATTTCTAATAATAAATATTCAGAAATGGTTTTGTGTTCAAAGGCTATAAACTTATTTTAAGTTTCTGGTTAGGCATTTCAAATTGCTTTCCAGTTTGTACTCCTGTTCACATTAATTTTGAGCTGTATTTTGAGTGCCAACTGTGTACTAGTAGAGAACCATACTAATAAAGCCTTGCCTTCATCTAGTTTCTAGTATCTAGAAACCTCTAGTAGAGGTATAGACAGTAAAAGATGTGAAATGGAATTTCAAGTAGTGATAAGTGACATGAAAAAAGAAAGGTAAGGGTACAGGGATTGAGGGAGTGAGGGAATATTTTAGCTGGAATAGACAGAGAAAGGAAAGGCCTCTGAACTAGCGTTCAATAGAGACCTACAATCTATTTTATTGTCAGTCTTGCTACATTTATTAAAGCATTAAGTATTATTATTTTTAAAACTGTTTGCCAGTTGAGATGAAAAGTGTTTTATTATTTTTGATATTTAGGTTGATTTTTTCCTTTGGCTTATTTGTATTCAGTTCAGTTCAGTCACTCAGTCGTGTCCGACTCTTTGCAACCCCATGAATCACAGCACGCCAGGCCTCCCTATTCATCACCAACTCCCGGAGTTCACTCAAACTCATATCCACCAAGTTGGTGATGCCATCCAGCCATCTCATTCTCTATCATCCCCCTTCTCCTCCTGCCCCCAATCCTTCCCAGCATCAAAGTCTTTTCCAGTGAGTCAACTCGTCGCATGAGGTAGCCAAAGTATTGGAGTTTCAGCTTTAGCATCAGTCCTTCCAATGAACACTCAGGATTGATCTCCTTTAGAATGGACTGGTTGGATCTCCTTGCAGTCCAAGGGATTCTCACGAGTCTTCTCCAGCACCACAGCTCAAAAGCATCAATTCTTCAGTGCTCAGCTTTCTTCACAGTCCAACTCTCACATCCATACATGATCAGTGGAAAAACCATAGCCTTGACTAGACAGACCTTTGTTGGCAAAGTAATGTCTCTGCTTTTTAGTATGCTATCTAGGTTGGTCATAACTTTCCTTCCAAGGAGTAAGAGTCTTTTAATTTCATGGCTGCAATCAGCATCCGCAGTGATTTTGGAGCCCAAAAAAATAAAGTCTGACACTGTTTCCACTGTTTTCTCATCTATTTCCCATGAAGTGATGGGACCAGATGCCGTGATCTTTGTTTTCTGAATGTTGAGCTTCAAGCCAGCCTTTTCACTCTCCTCTTTCACTTTCATCAAGAGGCTTTTTAGTTCCTCTGTGGAAAATTCTGAAAGAGATGGGAATACCAAACCACCTGACCTACCTCTTGAGAAACCTGTATGCAGGTCAGGAAGGAACAGTCAGAACTGGACATGGAACAACAGACTGGTTCCAAATAGGAAAAGGAGTACGTCAAGGTTGTGTATTGGCTTATTTAACTTATATATGCAGAGTACATCATGAGGAACGCTGGGCTGGAAGAAGCACAAGCTGGAATCAAGATTGCTGGGAGAAATATCAATAACCTCAGATATGCAGATGACACCACCGTTATGGCAGAAAGTGAAGAGGAACTCAAAAGCCTCTTGATGAAAGTGAAAGAGGAGAGTGAAAAGGTTGGCTTGAAGCTCAGCATTCAGAAAACAAAGATCATTTGTATTCAGTTCAGTTCAGTCGCTCATTCGTGTCCAACTCTTTGCGACCCCATGAATCATTTGTATTAGTTGTTGGTTATTGGATTTGAGTTGCTATGATCCTTACCTTTATATAAAAAAAAGGCACAGTATTCAAGTTTGGCTCCCTCGAGAGGGCAGTATGAGGCTTACGACGAAAATAAGTGACTTTTATGAATCTGGCTCCCGGTTCTTTCTGAGATTTTTGCTAACGTAGACTTTAGTAACTGAGATAGCAGATTGTAGTGAAGGATTTTGTATGTATGTGAATTGTTGGATTGGTGCTGATGAGTATAACTGTTTGGAAAACAGTGTTGTTGCTAAGACTTCTGATTTATTCTTTGAAAGGACCTGTTTACTTGCTGTTACAGATTTTTGCTTTTGGATATGTGTAGACTTAGTGTATGAATAGGACAGCTGGTTTTCTTCTATTACTGGAATAATTACCCTCATGTTTTCCTGTATGTAGGTCTCTTTGACACATACTTTAGAATAATTAAAATTAATTTTAAAAACTCAAAAGATGTAGGAATTAATATCTGGCAAAATTAAAATACCTACTTGATATGATAGTTTGTCCTGTGTTTTTATAGTTTATAAGTGGAAGAAGACAAAAGAGCTTTCTTAGGAAATGTACTTTTCCAGGCTCAGCTTATAATTTTAGTATGTGATCATTCTATTTGTTTCTTTATCATAGAGGGATCTATTTAAATTATGACACTAAATTATAGCTTGTAAAAATTATTTTTTAAGCAGAGCATAGTTTTAGATTTAGGTTTTCTTTAAGAAAATTGTATATGATGTATTCTAATTCAGTACTTTTAAAAAATTAAAATAATGGTTGTTTGTAATCAGCTTTCTAATTAATGATGACACCACCGTTGTTTGACACTTAGTATTTAATAAGATAAGAAATAAGTTCCAGAGAGTAGATTTCATTTAGTAAGAGCTCTCTTTGCTCCATTTATTTATTCACTTACCTGCTCAGCAAATGAGCGCTACTAATGAGCATGACACATAGTTAAAGGTGATGGATATGGTAAAGGGAGTATCATATGGCTGGTACTGCCTTCCTGGAGTTTGCAGTCATGTACCAGATACGGAGCACCAGACAAATTGGGAGACAGTGTAATAATTACTGATAGCAGCTGGTAGTACCTGAGCAGGAAGTGAGGGCTTTGTCAGATTCACTCCTGGTCGTATGAGGGCAACAAACTGCTTTTGTTCTGTGGTTCTCTGACGCCTTGACAGAGTGTATATGTATAGCTGCACACGCACATGCACACAGAAGACTGACTTTTTAAAAAATTCTTCCAATTGTGGTAAAATACTCATAATAAAGTCTACCATCTTGACCATTTTTAAGCGTGCACTTCAGTAGGGTTAAATATATTCCCCTTGTTGTGCAGTCTCCAAAACTTTTTCAGCTTGCAAAACCAAAACTCTGTACCCATTAAACACCACTTCCCCTTTCCCCTTCCCCCGAGCCTGTGGCAACCACCATTCTGCTTTCTGTCTCTATGAATTCGACCCTCATGTGAGTAGATAAATGTCTTTTTAATCTTAGGTTTTCTCTCTGTTGTTTTGAAAGTTGCCAGAGTTCTGCTACCAACTACAAATCCTTGGTTTTGCTTTCCTGGATGAATATGAGGAGATGAAAAAGCCCTGGGGGATTGTTCTGTGGCCGTGCTGTTACCCGTGACGCCTCAGGGCAACATCGCCCGTGGCGGCTTCAGCTCTCTGGCCATCCTGAGAAGTCCTTAGCCAGCACGGGGCCTTAGGAGGAGCAAAGTTTGAACAGGCAGGGATGTTATCAAAACGGGTTTTTATCACCACAGAAGACTGCCTTAAACCAGGGTTTGGCAGACCTTTTCTGTAAAGGACCAGATGGTGAATATTTTAGGCTGTGCAGTCCCTGTGCAGTTCACCTCGGCCACCGTACCATGAAATCAGCCATAGAAGCTGTGTAAACTTACAGGAACAGCTGCCTTCCAGTAAATCTCTGTTTTCACAAACAGGCCATAGGTCCAGCTGTCCCACAGGCTATAGTTTGCTGACCCTTGTCTTGAAACTATCCTCAGGCTACACATAACTGGAGAGTGATGAAGCAGAACCCGTACCTGGGAGATTGCTAAGCTGGTTGGTGACTTGGAGCAGAAAGAGAGATTCAATACCATATTTATGAAATTTGTGCCATGATTATAAGGTGTACCTTTTATGTACCGCTGAGAAAGGAAAAAAGTGCAAACAATTGATAAGATCGCACCAGCTGTATGATTCATCCTGGTTTTAGAAATGTTAAAACGTGAGGTGGGGTGGAGAATGTGTCTGAATTGGTGATGTAGTGCTAGCACAGTCAGCACTTGTATTCTTCCTGTGGGCCGTACACTTTGCTTAGCACTTCACGTGCATTGTCTTTCCCCTCTGCCATCCGCAGCACATTTCCTTACGGTCCCCGGTGGCCGCCTGAATGAACTCTAGTCACCGTGTCTTCGTTCCACACAGCAGGAAGGAGGAGGAAGGGCATGTTGTCCTTTGACAGAGACTTCCTGGGAATCTTTCATCTCACTTCTAGTTAATCTTAGTGACCAGGACTTTGGCACAAATAGCTCCAAGCGAAGCTAGACATGTGGTCTTTTATTTGGGGTGGTGATGTGCCCAGCTGAAAATCAGGGTTCTAAAATGGGAGGGGGAAAACGACATTGGGAGAGGCAGCTAATAATCTCTACTGTGCTATCTAATTGCTTTGTTTTGTGAATGTTGTAATCAGGAGAGAAACATCTTCAAATTCTCTTTTCCAAAAGCTCACCACCTGGAAGGTGGAGGTTAAAGTGACCTCCATCTTAAGGTGACCTCCACCTCCACCTCCCTAAGGTGGAAGGAGTTAAGTTGACTGGAGGCTACTACATTGATGAGAGGTAGGTGGGATGGCAGCCGTGACAACAGAGCGTTTCCTGAAGTTGACGGGCCTCAGTCATTGGTCAGGTGTGAGCGGGCTCTTGGCTTGGCAGCTGAGTATGTCCTGGTGCCACAGAGACAGGAGCAGATTTCCAGAAAGAGGAAGTTACTTAGAAGGAACTTGAAAAGGAACAGGCAGAAAGAGAGGGAAAATAGAATGTGGCGTTTCAGAAGTCCAGAAGAGAGCATTTCAAGGTCTCAGGAGTGGTCATTGTCTGAGATGTAGCTGAGAGCTCAAGTTTAGGAGAAACATTGTTATTATTGACCAGATTTAGCAAGGAGGAGGATGTTAATGACCTTGGTAAGAGCAGTTCACTGAACTATGGAGAAAACAAGATTGCAGCAGGTGAGTGAGTGAAAGAGAGGTGAGGTGAGGAAGTAGAGGTGAGTGCAGCAGCTTTTTAAAGGAGCTTTGACTTTAAAGAAGATGGAGAAAAAAGGACAGAAAGGGGTGAGTGTATGTTTTGCTATTTTCTTTGTTTTTTAGATGTAAAATATTTGAGTATGTTCATGTCTATGGAAAGGGATAGATAGGGAAAGGCTGACCCTGAGGCTGGGAGATTGATGAAGTGGGAATCTTAGGTGGGCACTAGCAGAAAGATTACTTTGGGGCAGGGGCAGCTATTCTGTGACCAGAAGGAAGGGGAAGCAACAGAGGTGGTGATGCAGGAAGGTCCAGAGATTTGTTCTGGAGGCAGAAGGTGAAGGCAGTGTTGTAGGGGATGGTTTTGTTCGCCCTGTGAATATGAGCTGTGCTTATCTCGGTGGCTGACAAGGTGTTGGCAAGTTTGCTGGTGGATCATGTGATAATGTACGTGATTTGCCAGCTTTTCCTGAACAAGAAAACAAATATCTGGTCTAGGTAATTGGTTGGAGTGTTCACATGACCCAGATTTTGGTTGTTACCTTTAGAAATGTGAAATGAAGAGACAAAGTGAGAAAGCACAGGCCTCGGTACACAGGCTGTGCAGTGAGGGTTTGGGGAATACACGGATGTTCTTGGAGCCCTTCCTGTACATATGGAATGTCATTTCAAACTTGTTTTACTGTTTACACAGCTCATTTTCTCTTCGGAAAATTTGCTTTTGTTGGGGAAAAAAAACCACTTTCTCAATAATCATACCCTTGTGAACCATAACAGGGCAGGTACTGTTAGCTTGTTTTGGGTATTTGGCACTGTCTCCAGGAATAGCACGAATATGCTACCAAGAACTGGGTTATACTATTGCTAATGGGAACAGTGTGTCTCCATGACTATGTAATGAATTCAGCTTTTCTTCTAACTGGAAACTAAGTTGTGAACAGACTTGGCAAGGTACAGGTTATAGTAGACAGTTTTTAAAAGATCTTGTAAAAAATATTTCAGTTTCTGCAGAAAAACTAGATTACATCCTACAGGGAAGAATTTTGTTTAAATTATGATTTTTCATAATTTCACAACTACTTTCTTTGTTCATTCCGCAGAAGAAGCTGAGTATTTGACACATTGTTTTCTCCCAGTGAGAGGAGAACATGAGTGGTTTTGTCTCCCCTGCACATTTTGCAGGGAACCTCCTGAGGTTTGCCCCACCTTACCTGTAGAGGTTGCCCTGCTGTATATTTACAATGCCACAGAGGTCTTCGTAGAACACTGAATTCTATTCATGTCTTGGAGAAAGAGAAACATGGTGATCAGGCTTGAAAGCACAGAGATAGTAATGTGCGTGCTGTCATTTCAGTCCTGTCTGACTGTGACCCTTTGCACTGTAGCCCACCAGGCTCCTCTGCTCAAGGGATTCTCCAGGCAAGAATACTGCGGTGGGTTGCCATGCCCTCCTCCAGAGGATCTTCCCCACCCAAGGATTGAACCCGCGTCTCTTACTTCTCCTGCATTGGCAGGCGGGTTCTTTACCACTAACGCCATCTGGGGAGTACTGGTGACTGACTAAAGTGACTCAGTCAGAGTAACATCTGGGCTGTATCCAGCAGTGCATGGTACTCCCTGTCGTCTCCCAACCCCATCCATCTTTGCTTGAGTGGATGTCTTTGTGCATTCTCCTGGGGGAGCTCAGAGAGGGAAAGTGGAGAACAGATCTAATAATGTCCCTGTGACTAGGTGTGTCCAGCATAACTTCAGCTATTGCCAAGCAGTCTCCTAACACAGCACCTCTTGGCTCTGGAAATAAACCAAGCTCTGTGGGATTGCTTGGTGAGGTCCCTGGTGGCGGGTGTGGACGGCATCACCAACAGCGAGAACTTGTATTGGTATATGGGGTGATTTATGTGATGAAAGCTGAGTTTGCCACCTAATTTAAACTGCAGTAAGCTGTAGACCAAAACTGTCTTGGCTTCCTTCCATACATGACTGGTGCCTTTCTGTGTGTTTGTGTTTGTCTGTGTGTGGAGTCGGGTGGATTTAAGCTGAAACGTAAGTGAAAGTGGAGGTTTCTGATAGCAGTGCTGACTTGATGACTCTGGACGTCGTCCCCCTGGCTGTATGTTGTTCTTCACACCTTGTGACTTCTTCCCTTTCTCTCCATGGTCCTTTTCTTGTTAACAGTCAGTTCTTCAGCAGGGCCTGTATTTAATTAGCTGCTGTATTATAGCAAGACAAGTAGGTGTTACTGAAAGCACCATCTAAAGAACCATGGTTCCTTGACATTTGTAGGGGTTGGGTGGCTCCCTGCCCACTTAACTTGGGGTACAAGGTTCTAAATAAGGCACTTCACAGAGAATTCTGGGCTCCCACCTAAATGATAAACAAGTTTCTACTTGGGAGTTGCCTGCACCTGGACCCAAAAATCTTCATTAGCTCAGTTTTGGAATTTAATATTGTTCTTGCTTCAGCTTATTTTACTTCACCCCAAAGCTAATTTAGAAGTACATTTTAAATTTAAACTGAAATTCTCAAGATACCAATCTTGGGAAGATTTGAATCAGGACCAAAAGTGTATTTAATATACCTTTTGGCTGAAGACAGATGGCCTAGTGTTAAAGTTACTGTGAGGCTGGGACCTTTGATCACCATTATATAGAGAATAAAGGAGGATACATGATCACCATTATATAGAGAATAAATTTGGGGGATACAAGAAAAAATTTGTTTAGCCTCCATAGACTCAGTCGTAAGGAACTGTCTTCTTAAAGCATTCTAGTAAAATGCATGTTTTGAAGTTTGATTAATGTGAAGAAAACTTTTTTTTCCTCTAAATACTTTATATTCTTTATCATATGTGGATCAAAGATGTTTTGTCATGAATATATGTGATATTGGGGTTTTTTCCTCTCCTGGTGAAACTTTAAGGCTCCAAGGTTGACATTTGATTTTTAATTCATCTGCACAGATGATATGAGTCAGTGTCATTGAAGTTAAAAAGAAAAAAGGTTATACTGAACAAAAAAAGGATTTTGGCAGAGTTTTATTAAAACAAACTGAAACATAATTCTGATTGTTTGGTTGATATTTTTTAACAGGACATCTAGAACTGCACACGCTGCTAGTCGTGTATGTTGATTTACATTAATATTAAATAAGATTAAAATTTCAATTCCTCAACTGCGTTTAGCACTGTGTCTCAAGGGTGACAAAAATGGTGAAAATGCTATCCTGTTGATCTTTTGACTGCATACCTAAATATGAAGAAATTTCTTTTTACATTGTTTACATTTTTGTAAAATTTCTGCCTTGAGATGACAGGCTGCCCATGGAAAATTCATAACTCAGGTGGTAAGTAGTGTCTGAAACCCTAAACCCTGCCATTCTATACTGTTATCACCTGTATTTGAAAGAGCAACATTTTCTCAGACTTATACTTTTAGAACCATGGTTATACTTGTAGTATTATTTTTCATTCTTTTAATCTTTTAATTCAAAGCTAAGTGTATTCTGTTCCTTAAATTCAAATGAAGAGAATCCATTTTCTGATTCACTAAACTAAGACTTCAGAACATGTATTCTATTCAATTTTAATGCCTGCAAATGGAATAAAAAAGTTACATAAGGCTCGATTTGCCATAGAGTCTGTCAGCCTGTATTCCATTTCTTTGTCTCAGTCTCCCCTTCTCTCAGATATGCTGCATACACAAATATCAACTTTATTAAATGAAGCATTTGTTTGGAAAAATCTGCATTAATTTGGAATCTCCTGAAACATATAAGTCACTTTAAAAAACAAATGCTAATTAAACCTTGAGGACATTGTGCTAAGTGAAATAAGTCAGTCACAAAAGACAAGTCCATTGTGACTCCTTGTCTGAGCCACCTGGAGTAGCCAGACTCATGGAGATAGAAAGCAGAAAAGTGCAAAGGAAGGCATGGGGAGTTGTTTTCTAATGAGTATAGGTCCAGTTTTGCAGGATAAAAGAGTTCTGGTTTTATTTCTTTAGTCCCCTTAAGTATTATCTATCCTCCACCATGATGTAACTAAAGAGTACATTTGATGACCTATTTCATAAAAGAAAAGTAAAAACAAATGTTCTGTGAATGGATAGAAAATATACTGTGATCTTTTTAGAAGCTCCGTTCTTGTTGTAAGATGTTTAGACTTGTTTGTGCCTCTCCTTCTAACAGAAGAATTTGAGCTTACACTGTCATTGTTCCTTTCCTGTGAGGAAGAAATTGAAGATTAAGCCTCTGTGCTCATTTCAAACTTGTTTTACTGTTGACACAGCTCATTTTCTTTCAGGCAAACTTGCTTTTGTTGAAAAAAAAAACAAAAACCTTTCAGATTGCAAAAAATCACACCCTTGTGAACCATAACAGGGCAGGTATTCTTAGCTTGTTTTGCGTTTTTGGCACTGTCTCCAGGAATTTCATGGAGTATGTTACCCAGAACTGTGTGATTATATATATACTTCTCCAGAACCTAAGTAGACTCATAGTGCACCAGAAACATCTACAGATGTGAATGAGTTTGTGCATCCTGTTTGCTATGTTGATGCACATTGAGAATTCAGTGCTTTTGAAGGTAGTCCTAGCGAAGGATATTCTCACCAACCAGCCAAAATATTTGTAGACTGTAACTTTTTCCCCTCTTGTGCTCCATTGTACTGTAAATGAACCACTGAACTACTTCTGTGTGCAAGGGAAGTTGCTGATAAGAACTTAATTTTGAACCAGAAGGGCCCTGGATATTAAAGAAAATGTAGCCGAAACTCTACAGAAAAAAACAATCCTCCTCAAGGAAGCATGGAAATAACCTTGGTGTTGATTTGGTTTAACCTCTTAACAACTTTAAAAATTTTTTCAGATTCAGCCCTATGAGAAGATAAAGGCCAGGGGCTTACCTGATAATGTATCTTCTGTGCTGAACAAGCTGGTGGTGGTGAAACTCAATGGTGGTTTGGGAACCAGCATGGGCTGCAAAGGCCCAAAGAGTCTGATTGGCGTGAGGAACGAGAATACCTTTCTGGATCTGACTGTTCAGCAAATCGAAGTGAGTAGGAACGTTGAGCCTTTTTCATGAGTTACCAAAATGATTTTCAGTTTTCACGTTACTGTAAATGTTACCTTAGAAAATAACAGATGCAGATTTGAGCTAGTCAAGGAGCATGCTATCTTTAGTCTCTTCATTAGTGTGTAAAAAAAGGTTTGGTGCTCCTAAAAGCAAATCCTTAGGGGGATGTGAAAGCTTTTGATCTTTAAATAGCATTTGTGGTGCTGGAATCTCTGGATCTCTTCGGATTCTCCTTTGATCTCCCTGCCTCTCTCCCCTCCTTCTCTCTAGGGGTAGCCTTCATCAGAGCTGGGATGATCTGACTTTAATAGCCCCCTTTTGGAGGCTGGGGAGAGTTTCATGTATCTGGCTGGGCACCAGGGATGCTGACTTCTCTTTTACATAGACCACAAAGGCCTTGATCATAGACCACAAGCTCCTACCAGGCAGTGGCCCCGGTATTTTTCATCTCTGTATCCCTAGTTTCTTATACGGTGCCAGCAACCATTATAACAGCAGCAGCAGCAGCTAAGGAGAAGGCAATGGCCACCCACTCTAGTGTTCTTGCCTGGAAAATCCCAGGGACAGGGGAGCCTGGTGGGTTGCCGTCTGTGGGGTCGCACAGAGTCAGACACGACTGAAGCAACTTAGCAGCAGCAGCTAACATTTATCCAGCACTTCCTAAGTATCATTCTGAGCTATTTACATGAATTGACTCATTTGTTCCCCTCAACAACTCTGTAAGATAAGCACTGTCATCATCACCATTTTACAGATGAGGAAACCAAGACACAGAGAGGTTGATTTATGCCCAGGCCTCCCTAGCTAGTTAGTAAGTGCAGAATCAAACAGGGAACACAGGACAGTCTGACTTCTAAGATTGTATTTTCTTCTCATTTTGTGTTGCCTCTTAGCTCTTCCTAGAGATAGAAAAGATATTAGTTAGGGTATTATTCACAGTCCTTAACATGAATCCTGAGAATAGGGAAACGTCTTTGTAACATTTGTACTTTCATCCCCACAGTACTTTGGACACAGAGTAAATACTTAGTCTGTATTTGCCCATTCAATGAGGCCATAGGGCACTGTGGCTTGGCACACAGCCCCAGAGTTGGACTGTGGGGGTTGGGAGGGGTGTCCTGGCTCTGCCACTGACCTGCCACTTCTCTGGGCCTCAGTTTAGCCATCCATAAAATGCAGACAGTAGTTTCTGTCTCATAGGATTGTGACTTAATGAGCAAGTACATGGTAAAGATGCTAGTTATAGTTTATTTCAAATCTGTATATTTTGCTATTATAGATGATATGAACATTTTGTGATCAACCATTGAGAGTTAATTTTATACTTTGAAACAAAAGAACAGTAAGTCTGAGTGACCTGATTGTTGTTTTCCTCCCTAGCACTTGAACAAAACCTACGATACTGATGTTCCTCTTGTTCTAATGAACTCTTTTAACACGGATGAAGATACCAAAAAAATACTACAGAAGTATAATCACTGTCGTGTGAAAATCTACACATTTAATCAAAGCAGGTAAAGGAGTAAAAAAATTAACTCTGGGGGATGTTACTTCTGGGAAAGAAGGACTTCTTTGTTTTGTTTAAACAGAGCAGCCTCAAGATATACATGTGCCAGACTATCTACAGGTGTTTAATGCCTTTAAAGGCTAAACATTAGTTACTAGATATGTGGCAGTTGTAATCACTCTGTGGGTATGTAACTTGAACTTCTTAAAAGAGAATCTGCCTGAAATTTTGGTTCTCAAAAGTGGTAAGAAGCAGACATCCTTGAGTACCAACCTGCTGTTGATTTTCTGGGAAAGGAAGAGAACCACCCCTGAATATATCTGTTGGTAAGAATGGACAGCATTTCCCAAATGGAGAGCATTTCCTTTTTTTTCAAGGAAAAGAACAACCCCACCACCAAATAAGTTTGAGAAAATTTACTTAATATGTCTTTCCTTTTGAAGAGTCATAAAACAAATGAATATCTTAAAAATATGGGGTGTCTTCCCATCTGAATGACCATGGAATAACTTTTTTTTGCAGCAAATATCACTATGTAGGAAGCTGGTTTTTTGGTCAACACAGATAATGAGAGATTTTCTTTAATGGATTCACTTATGATTAAATTACTATGATGGACTGAAAAGGAGGGAAATTTTATTTAACTTTACATGCATTGTTTTACTTGAAGATCTGGAATACTCTACAGAGTTGATACTGAAAAAGAAATTTTGTTTTCTTAAGGTACCCAAGGATTAATAAAGAATCTTTACTGCCTGTAGCAAAGAATGTATCATACTCAGGGGAAAATACAGAAGCTTGGTATCCTCCGGGTCATGGAGATATTTATGCCAGTTTCTACAACTCTGGTTTGCTCGACACCTTTATAGGAGAAGGCAAAGAGTATATTTTTGTGTCCAACATAGATAATCTGGGCGCTACAGTGGATCTTTATATTCTTAATCATCTCATGAACCCCCCTAATGGAAAACCTTGTGAATTTGTCATGGAAGTCACAAATAAAACCCGTGCGGATGTAAAGGTAAATACTGAGAGGAAGCAGTTTGGGAATTTACATCTTCACATTTCATAGTTGCAATTCTTTATTGAAAAGTTTCTGAGCTTAGAAACTTGATAACGTCACTGTAAGCTAGAGTGGGATAGTGTTCTAGAGTACCCTAAGTTCTATCTGATATAACAGTATGTATATACATCCAGATTTAATAGTAGTAAAATCAATTTTCGTTTTCAAACAATCTATATGGGCAATTTTAACTAAAAAACAATTCCACACATATTTATAGGATTATCTGAAACATATGTGAAAACACTGTGTTTGTTCTAACCATTAATATTCTTCTAGTTGGATGCTTAAGTGTTTTTAATTGTTCTTTTAATGAAAATTTACTGCTATTTTTACAGTATGTATTTCTCTCTGTATATATTTTATCACTGTAATATCTTTTATTATAAAACAAAAAAAAAGCAGTTTTATACAAAGCAAAAGTTAGTTTTTTTCATTTTGCATGTTTAGTGGTGCTATTTGGCCTTTGATCGAATAGTACACAAGGTTTTCCACTTAGCTTCAGGGAGTAAGAAAAGTGGGCATTGTGTTATACTATGGCTGGTCTTTGGGCTGGGTTCTATTTCTCTTGCAGATGTCCCCCTCACACATGAGTGAGCATTCCCCTTTTCCTGCACCTCACAGCCTCTAGGCTAAGGCCACTCTGAAGTCTCTTCTCTTCCACTTGTGCCTCTGTCTTTACTCCCCTTGTCCCAGAGGTAGTCAGAGCAGGGTCTGAGGTGGTAGGATTGGTCGTTCGGTGATGAATGGTGGTTTGAGAATAAGAGGAATGTCTGTTTCTGCAGCAGATGTTTGGAAAGTGAGGAGAACGCTGATGTACCCCCTGGACTTTTATTATGGACAAGAGGGAGTATAAAACAACTGACAACCTGAACTATTTTCTTTGGTTCTACTTTCATATATGTGTTACTTTGTATCCCAGATCGAATCACTGCCACGGCCTTTTATTTTTGGGGGATTTTGTCATCAGTGACTTTTCTGTATCATTCACAGACTGTAAACAACGTGGTATGGTTCTCATTGGGAGCACTGTGGAAGCACTCACTCTTCTCTGCCTTTCTAGGGTGGGACACTCACTCAGTATGAAGGCAAACTGAGACTGGTGGAAATTGCTCAGGTGCCAAAAGCGCATGTTGATGAGTTCAAATCTGTATCAAAATTCAAAATATTTAACACAAACAACCTATGGATCTCTCTTGCTGCAGTTAAAAGACTGCAGGAGCAGAATGCTATTGACATGGAAATCATTGTAAATCCAAAGGTAAGCCAAAGTTGCAGCCGATTGGGCTCCCTGGTTCCAGTCATAGCACACCACACACAGACTCACCGTCCACTGCCTCTGGCCCTTCTAGTCTATGGGTCACTCCTTTTGGCCTTGTTAGTTTCTTCTGTTCCTGGCTCTCTCCTTCAGAGTCGACACCCATCCCTTAGTTTGCCAGGCAATCCATGGTGTCCTTTATTGACCCTGGGCTGTGGTAGCGGCAAGAGCACTGGGGCCCAAAGTAGAGGATCTACCTCAGTCTTGATGCTCTGGTACTTAGAGGCCTCTTGGCCACAGGCATCTGCATGGGTTTTCTGAACCTTCAGCTCTTTATTGTAAAATGGAAATGTTACTGAACAAGAGAGTTACGATGCTGAGAAAGATCACATGTGTATAAGCACCTACCAGTGCTTCAGAGATATCAGCTCTCAAAATTCTGTTTCCTTCAGTGGATCTCTGAAACCACTCCCCAAATAACTAGCCCATATAGAACCAAGTTACTAAAACCTGTTTCTTTCTCCTGCTCCCTTTCTTACAGACTCTGGATGGAGGCCTGAATGTCATTCAGTTAGAAACTGCAGTAGGGGCTGCGATTAAAAGTTTTGAGAACTCTCTAGGTATTAATGTTCCTAGAAGCCGTTTTCTGCCTGTCAAAACCACATCAGATCTCTTGCTTGTGATGTCAAACCTCTATAGCCTTAATGCAGGATCTTTGACAATGAGTGAAAAGCGGGAATTTCCTACAGTGCCCTTGGTTAAATTAGGCAGTTCTTTCACAAAGGTATGTAATTATGATATACATGTGAATTTGTATTTCTTAATGTGTAATTAGAAAGATAGGATACACACGTGAATTGGAGTCTGATTAGTCTTTGCTGCTAATTTATTCTATTCCTCCAACTCTGATGTCTTTTAAAGAGAATCAACCATAGAAGATGAAAATGTAACTTATTTATTAACTGCTTGCTATATAGAAGGTTTCCATTTTAAGATATTATATCTTATGTCTCATCTAAGACCATTACTGCTTTCATCAGTGAGAGAATGTTAATTCTGGTTTAACAAAATTTATTGAGCCTCTGCCATGTGCAAGGCAGTGTTCTAGGTATTTAGCAGTAAATAGACTAAAATCTTAGCCTTCCTGGATATTCTAGTGGGGTAAGAAGCAAGTAAGTCAAAGGTATAATATGCCAAGAGATGGTAAATGCTAAATAAAGGAGAATGTGTGGACGTGGTGGTGGTGGTGGTGACATTTTACATTGGGTGGCCTGAGAAGTTTATACCATGCAGGTATCTGGGGCAAAAAACATTCTAGGCAGGAGGAATAGCAAGTATAGTAAAACCTGACCCTAATATGGTAAGTGGAATCCAAAAAAATCTAATCACATAAAATGCTGTGAGGTTAATGATATGACAGGGTTAGCCTCTGGCCTGTGCCGTCCAAGTCTGTTCTAGTCCTGCGTGTGGTTTAGCGTCACCTGGTTCGGATATGTGCACTGTCCTTATACGTTCCTGGGCTGATTCTGGGTCCTGTGGCCGGGTTGGAGTTTCCAGGACAGCATCATGCACTTTAGAAGTCTCCCTGTCTCTGGTGCCTCCCTAATCTGCCTGCTCGGGCTGAGAAAATCATGGTGCTACATGGACCCGCTGTCTTCCCAGATCCTGCGATGGAATTACTAACCATTTTCCACCTAACCTCATCTTCCCTTCCTTCCCTCCCACTCTTTCTAGCTTCTTCCATACCCTGAAAGAAATAAGAACTTTAGGCTGTCTCAGTTAGAGAACAGGGGTTGAGAGGCAATGGCTAGTTGCTCTGAGGAAGAACATGTTTTAGGGTTCCTAGAGCACAGTGATGGAGAAGGCAATGGCACCCCACTCCAGTACTCTTGCCTGGAAAATCCCATGGACGGAGGAGCCTGGTGGGCTGCAGTCCATGGGGTCGCTAAGAGTCGGACACGACTGAGTGACTTCACTTTCACTGTTCACTTTCATGCATTGGAGAAGGAGGTGGCAACCTACTCCTGTGTTCTTGCCTGGAAAATCCCAGGGACGGGGGAGCCCATTGGGCTGCCGTCTATGGGGTCGCACAGAGTCGGACACGACTGAAGCGACTTAGCAGCAGCAGCAGCAGCAGCAGAGCACAGTGAGCAAGTGAGCAGTGGGGGTGGGAGACAGTTGGTCAAAGACATAACAGGCCAGATTGTGTAGAACCTTGTAATTGAGTATTGGGAGTGTGGCTTTTTTCTTCTTGGGGGTGAGAAGCCATTGGAGAATGTCAGCTGAGGGGTGAAGTGACCAGTATGATGAGCATGGGTAGAATCAGGGAGACCAGGGAATAGGCTGTCGCTGGAATTCTGGCTTGGAGCAGGGTGGCTGCAGGGGAAATAGTGAAAAACGTTAACATTATGAAATATTTTGTAAGTTGTACCTACAGGATTTACTAGGTAGGAGGGTGAAAGAGAAGAGTATGGATGGCTCTAAGGTTTTTGGCCTGTGTGACTGGAAATGTGGAGTTGTCTTTTACTGAGGGTGTGGAAGGCTTGGACAGAGCAGGTTTAGGGGGAGCATACTGGACAGTTAAATTTTGGAGATAGTGTGCTTGGACCTTCAAATGGAGAAGCTGAATATATGAGTCTGGAGGTCAGAGGAAAAATCTAGAAACAAGGTAAATTTGAGAGTTGTCAGTCTATAACTGGGTATTTAAAACCATAAGGATCACTGAGGCAGTTAATGGCGGGGCAGGGAGTCAGGAAATGAGCCCTGAGGAACGCCAAGGCTAGAGGATGCAGATATGGTGGAGGAAGCAGCAAAGGTGACTGCAGAGGTGCAGATAAAGAACTGGGTAGAAAACCATGACTGTGTGTGGCCTGAAAGCCAAATGAAGAAAATGTTTCATGAGAGAGGAACTGATCATTTGTAGTCAAGTGCTGTGGCCAACTCAAGTAAGATGAGTGAGAACTCACAATTTGCTTTAACAGTATAGAGGTTCTGGAGCCTGGCTGGCATGGATTTAAGAGAGAATAGAAGAGAAACTGAAGATACTGAATGAGAAAACTTATTCAAGAGTTTTGCCTTAAAGAAAAATGTAGAAATGAATCTATAGGTAGAAAGGGATATAAGGTTTTAGAGTTCTGTTTTTAAGTTGGGAGAGTTTATAGCATGTTCTATACATTTTTGGGAATTGATAGACTCAAGAGGGAAGGAACACTGAAGAGGTAGAAAGGAGCATTGCTTCACAGTATCTTTGGGCAGTAACCATAAGAAGGGTTAGTCTTAAGTTGGAATAGAAATGGTCCGACCCCAGAACTAGGAGGGACAGGTAACGGGCTCCAGAGCAAGTGGGTGGTGGTGGTAAAGGCCAGTGTAAATTTTCCTGTTGCTTCTGTGTTTCTCAGCAAAATAGGAAACAAGGCCATACAGGAAAATTCTGTGCCAGTAAATCTAAGGAAGTAAGAGGCAAAGATAGTGATCTTGATACTTTGTGCTGTTGTTCTTCCAGAACTGTATTCCATTTCTTCTTAATCCTGCTGCTGCTGCTGCTGCTGCTGCTAAGTCGCTTCAGTCGTGTCTGACTCTGTGCGACCCCATAGACGGCAGCCGACCAGGCTCCGCTGTCCCTGGGATTCTACCCATCTCATAAAGCCCAGCTCCAGTCTAGCTTGCTTCAAACCATGATGATCTCTTTTCCAACTACAGATTATGTGAACCACTCACCTGGCTCTTAGCATGGTGGTTATTTTTTTAATGTCTAATCTACTCAACTGTAGTGTAAACACTTGATTGTGGGGACGAAGTTTACCTTCTGGTCTCTGCTACACCGGATATATAAATTCTCACTACTCACATAGTGATTCCTTAATAAACAGGGTTTTTCCCATAAAAGGCCTGAGCTTGGCCATAAACAGAATGTTTTACAGTTCAAGTATACTACCTTGTTAATTTAATCCCTGTTTTTCTGTTAACCCATTTTTGAAACAATTTTTATGTTTCCATTTTTCTTTCAGGTTCAGGATTATCTAAGAAGATTTGAAAGTATACCAGATATGCTTGAACTGGATCACCTCACAGTTTCAGGAGACGTGACATTTGGCAAGAATGTTTCATTAAAGGTGTGTTATGATGAAAATTATAGATCTTATAGTTTCATAAGACAGGTTTCATCGTCTAATCCTAAATTTACATTTATTTTAAGGAATACTTCTTACTCTGTACCAGATTGCTTATAAGATATGTATTTTCAAAATGAAATAGCTTACTACAATATTTAGTATTAATACTGTCATCCATAGACATACAACATAGTTAAAATATAATCATAATTGTTGTGTATAGGAATTCTGTGGAACATAGCATTCAAATGGAAGCAAACACTATTAAATAATTGAATTGGTACTATTTTATTGAAATATGACAGTCTTTAAAATCACTGATAAATTAGCATTCACTAAAGATGACTATTTGAAAGTAGAAAAAATAACAACTCCATTTATACTGATTATAATCTATTCCTGTTAAAGTAAAATGTCATCAGTATGAAGATGTTTGCTCACATTACTACAGTGCTTGGGTACTTTGAGTATCATTCCAGCCTAGCATAAGAAATAGGAAGGACTATGGGTATGAATATTCAAGTTCAGAACCAAAGATAAAACAGTTTTTTCCTAATCAAGTATTTTTTTTAAATTCCATACCTAGATTTCATGTGTTCTTATGACTTAAAGATCTTGAAAAAACATATATATATATTTAATTATTGCTGATACTGCCTTATCTAAACAGTTTTACTTAAGAAATGAAATACGAATAATTAAACTGTTCTTTAAAAAAAAAACCTGTATGTAGATAAAAACTAAGCACCTTGTAGTTTCTGAAGGTAGATAATGCTGGTGGCCTCGCAAGTAGTTCTTTGAAAGCGCCAGTCATGCTGTGGCACTGGGTCCACTCCCCACTCCTAGATTCCTTGCCTCCTTATCAGAGATGGTACCAGAACTACTGCCAGGGTTGTGACAGGACACATTACAGTTTTCCTTAACAGGTCATTTGTTCTTCATATTCCATATTGTTTATAAATACGCTTACTCCATTGTAAGTGAATTTCTACATAAACTTGACAGCTGTATGAAAATCAACTGCATTTCAGCTTGCCGTTGCAATTACTCTTGTTTTTTCTGTCACTTAGGGAACGGTTATCATCATCGCAAATCACGGTGACCGAATTGACATCCCACCTGGAGCAGTATTAGAGAACAAGATTGTATCTGGGAACCTGCGTATCTTGGACCACTGAGATGAAAACTACTGTACACACTTTATACTAATTATGGGCTAAACAGTTTCTTAAAATGAAAAGTTCCTCTAGGATCATAAAATAGGCAGGTACTGTTCTATGTCACTGTACCCTGCAGTGTTAATTTTTAAAGTAGAGTTTTCTGCAGTATGCTTTTAGTCTAAGAAAAGCACAGATGGAAGCAATACTTTTCTTTTTTGAAGAAGATCCTGAAAGTTAATTCATCTGAAAGTGCAATATTGTTTAATCTTAAAACTGGGGTAGCTCTGCTGGAAAAAACAGAGGCCTCAGTGATGGTCATTTTGAACTGCTTGTGATTTCAAAAATAAAGCTGTGAAGCAATACATGTGTACACTCCTACTTTTCAATGCTAACTTTATGAAATGCTGAAGAAAAATTTTGGTTTACTCTTGCCATACAGTTGAAAGATTTCCTCCTGGAATATTTAAGTACTCACTGGCCAATTACCTAACAAATCTAGTTTTTACATTTCTGAGAATTAACCACATCATTATTTCCATAGGAATTAAACTTGAAGGTATATCTTTCATCTAGTTCTGAAACTGGGATGCCTGCCATGCTTTCCACAGACTCTCCATTTACTGAAACAAAGTGGTATTTCTTTTCCCAGCTGAAGGGGGTGGGGTGGGCAGAGGTAGTGCATTTCTTTCACATCCTTGTTCTCTAGTATAGCAGGGTGAGGGTATAACTTTATAAAAAGTTCCCTTTCCTTGAAGCTTCATTTCTTGAAGCTGCTCTGTTGTCACTGAAAATGTTCTTGAATAACATCCAAATCCAGGTCTGCTGGTAGTTTCAATTTTGGCTTGTCTCTAAGAATCAATTACATTTTTCAGTTCTTCCATGCTTGTTTTGAGTAAGCTGCTTATTTTCTTTAAAATTTACTGTATACTATTAAAAAAAGTTGTCTTTTAAAGTCTGATAATTTTTTACAGCTTTATTTTAGACAGTTTAAGAACCAATGACATACCTCTGTAATAAGGATAAAGGAAAGAAAACAGGCTTTCTTTTGAGGAAACCAAAGAGCACAAAATAAGACTATTTCATTGTACATAATCACCACAAGGTTAGGCACTCTGACAGGGTTAGGCAAGATTCCTGGTGTGAAGTGAGGCACAGGCACTTTCATTTAATTCTAATTTTGAAGGTAGGTATTATAAAAGTCTTTAATTTAAATAATTTACTCATCACCTTATATTTCTGGCCCCAAACAGCAGCCTGTATTTTAAAAGTTCTGTCTGTCCCTGGTCTTTGTTCATATACACACTGAAAGGAACTTATAAACAAGAACCCAAGGGGGTGGGGGACATACTTCAATGTTATCTAAATGTTAAAATGAGAACTCAAAATAAGGCAGAATATATAAAAATGTATTCTTGCCCCTAAAAATAAAAAGGAAGAAAACACCCCAACCCTTCATAGATACTTTTATAAAAATACAGCTGTTCAACTGTAGGCTTTCATATACCACATCTGATAAGTATTTAAATTAATAGTTGCATAAATAAACACCAAAATCTTACTCTTTAATTACTTGTGATCAGCCT
Organism: Moschus berezovskii; assembly: GCF_049115385.1. Classification (NCBI taxonomy): domain Eukaryota; kingdom Metazoa; phylum Chordata; class Mammalia; order Artiodactyla; family Moschidae; genus Moschus; species Moschus berezovskii. The sequence goes on along the minus strand of NC_142470.1, from coordinate 44,941,715 downwards.
TTCAAGTATTTAGACTATTCTGGAAGGCTTTATGCAGTTGACATACAGCGGTGATAAAAAGATTAAATTTGCAACACACAAGGCCTTAAACTTAACATTGGTCACTAAAACAAAAACTGAATTCCTAAATCCAAGCAATCAAAAGATGTTTATTTTTTATAGAAAGATCTGTAAAAAAATAATTTTTCAAACAGCTTTACTTTCATAGAGAAAACTTTCTACAGAGATTGAGTAAGATTTTAATATTTTAAATTGTACCATCATTAAATAAAGTGGGACACCGTATGAATTTCATTGCACTGGAAGAAATGCAAAGCATTTTTTAATATAAAGTATACAGAGCATTCTAGTCAACTACAGCTGTGTTACAGCTATGTGTTCTTTTGGATTTGGTCCAAAGAAACCTGAGTCTGTTTCCAGAGAGAATGAAAAATGTTATAGACACCTGATCAGTTACTCCTCACTGAAGGAAGCACACAAATGGCATTCCTTGTAGATCCCACTGAATCCCAGTTTCCCAACACTGACACACTCCTTTTCCCCTTCCCCAATCCCGGTTCACTGTGGGCTCCAGATTCAGTTCTTGAGTCACAGGCGTCCATGTTTCCATCATAAACACATCCCCTGGTCAGATGAACTACCCAGTTTTCCAGTACGTCATCACCTTTTCTGTTCCCAGATCTCGGCCATATTTAGGTCCAAATCTTTAAGGCCTTTTAAGGCTTGAAGATTTCCAGTGTAAAAAGCTACATCTGCTGTGACCAACCTAAACATTGGAGAGAGAATTATTTTTAATCTCATGCTTTCATTTCAAATAAAGTAGCTGTGCTCACAAAGTAAAAGACCTATCCTAGCTTCTAGACTGACTGTGATTTAAAATTTGGATGCCCCAGGGACCAAATGTCAATATATTTCTCTTGGCAGGATTCCTACTATCATATAGTTAGATCATTTAATGCTGTCTCTTTCAACTGTTTTCAAAAGACTGGATGGAGTCAGTTTCACAAATAAATTTACCTTAAAACAGTATGAAACAGAAAAATAATGGTGTAAACTTTTTTTTTGGACCAGTTGTCACTAGAGCATACGTGTATGTGACTAGTGGACTCAAAGAAAAGAAAGACAAGGTTTCCTGAGTGCCATCTTAAAAAGTTAAATGAAGGCTGGTACTCACATGTAAGTCCTACTGGATACAACACTTGATACTGACAATATAACAATACTTGACAAAAGCCAAGAGTTACACTTCTGAGTATTTAGCTGTCATGTTAATGCTTATCCCTGAAAAAACACTCCTGGAAAGAAGGCTCAGATAAATATCATAGCTCCACACACAAGAAATAGGGACCAGTCTGATGAGACGCATACGTTGACAGATGTGACCCACAGAGAAATAAAAATAGATCTTGATTTAGTATTTTATAAAGAAAGAGGAAATGCTGCTTTGATATTTTAAAGAGCATGTAAGGTCTGGATTGCTGGAATGCAAGGGGGCAAGGATATTTTTATGTACTAGAGTCAATAGATACCTTTGTACTTATGTACTTAATGTTTCAGCTTTGTCACATGGCAGAATTTAGTTACAACCATATTTTTGTTAGAAACTTCTGGTTGAGAGTGCTTTAAAATTCATAAAAAGAGTAAATTATGTTTTCTGTGATAATAGGATCAGTAAATACACTGAAACTAACGGCAGAGGCTCAGAAAAGAACAAAGTCTTTTTAAGGCAAGTTTCCCACATTAAAAATTAAAATTAACATAAATCTCTATACAACTATTTATAGTCTATAGAAGAAAGTACATAGAAAGTATATGCTTTGATGTACATAGAAAGTACATCAAAGTTGAGAATTTTTTTTTGCTAAAAGGACAAAAAAGAAAAGCAAATACGTGCAATATATATAACAAATGAATTAATTTGAAGGCATATGCAAAAATCTAAAATCAACAAGAAAAAAATAATACCCAGATAAAAAATGGGCAAAGAATATTAAAAGTCACAGATGAGAACACCTGAATGACAAATATGTGAAGACAAACAGGAAATGCAAATCAAAACAAAATACCATTGTATCCATTAGACTGGCAACAATTAAAAAATCTAACAGCAAGTGCTGGCAAGATGTGGAATGAAAGGGAATGTAAACTTGGTACAGCCACTTTCCAGAGCATTCTGGCAAATCCTAGTGGAGTGAAAATGTATATCTGATTCACTTCTAGATATGCACCCTAAAGAAAAGATCACATTATTAGACATGTATAAGGGAAGACCTTCACTGTGGCATGATTGTAACAGAAAAAAATAAAAACCCAAAATCAATCACTAGGTGAAATGGATACATTAAATATGGTTGATTCATGTGGAAGAATACAATAAAGCAATAAAAAAATGGATGATTTTTTATATCAACATAAATAATAGAAAAAGCAAGCAGCATATGTACAAAATATCACGTAAATAAATTCATAAAGCAGGTCCACATTTTTTCTGAGATATAAATGAGAAGAACTTAGACCAGATTTATTAGAAACACTGCCGAAGGGCTGGGAAAAAGAGAAAAGGACTGGAGATGGGAGTCAAGGGGTATTCAAGCTTTGTTTGGAATGCCAATTAAAAAAAAAGTGCTGAACTTTGTTTTCAAGTGAAAATGAAAAATGTTAATACTGATCAATTCTAAGTAACAGAAATACAAATATTCTCCATATGTCTCTGTATTTTTAAAATGTCTTAAAATAGAGAAAAAGGAAATCACATTAAAAAGAAAAAGTGCGGGGAAGGGGAAAAGGAAAGGAACATTGCTTAACGGGGCTTCCGAGATGGCACTAGTGGTAAAAAACCCACCTGCCAATGCAGGTGACATATAACATGCAGGTTCGATCTCTGGGTAGGAAAGATCCCCTGGAGGAGGGCACCAGGCTCCAGTCCATAAGATCACAGAGTCGGACACAGGCATGCATACTTAACGGGCCTGGGATTTCCTCTTGGGGTAGTAAAAAGTTTCACTTCAGTTCAGTTCAGTAGCTCAGTCATGTCCAACTCTGCGACCCCATGGAGTACAGCATGCCAGGCTTCCCTGTCCATCACCAACTCCGGAGTTGACTCAAACTCAAGTCCATTGAGTTGGTGATGCCATCCAACCATCTCATCCTCTGTCATCCCCTTCTTCTCTCGCCTTCAATCTTTCCCAGCATAAGGGTTTTTTCAAATGAGTAAGCTCTTTGCATCAGGTGGCCAGAGTATTGCAGTTTCACTTCAGCATCAGTCCTTCCAATGAACATTCAGGACTGATTTCCTTTAGGATAGACTGGTTGGATCTCCTACCTGTCCAAGGGATGCTCAAGAGCCTTTTCCAACACCACAGTTCAAAAGCATTAATTCTTTGGCACTCAGCTTTCTTTATAGGCTAACTCTCACATCCATCCATGACTACTGGAAAAACCATAGCCTTGACTAGACAGACCACTGTTGGCAAGGTAATGTCTCTGCTTTTTAATATGCTGTCTAGGTTGGTCATAACTTTTCTTTCAAGGAATTAGCGTCTTTTTATTTTATGGCTGAAGTCACCATCTTCAGTGATTTTGGAGCCTAAAAAAGTCTGCCATTGTTTCCACTGTTCCTCCATCTACTTGCCATGAAGTAATGGGACCGGATGCCACATGATCTTAGTTTTTTGAATGTTGAGCTTTAAGCCAACTTTTTTACTATCCCCTTTCACTTTCGTCAAGAAGCTCTTTAGTTCTTCCTTTCTGCCATAAGGTCATCTGTATATCTGAGGTTATTGATATTTCTCCCAGCAATCTTGATTCCAGCTTGTGCTTCATCCAGCCCAGCATTTCTCATGATGTACTCTGCATAGAAGTTAATAAGCACGGTGACAATATACAGCCTTGATGTATTCTGTTTCCTATTTGGAAGCAGGCTGTTGTTCCATGTCCAGTTCTAACTGTTGCTTCCTGACCTGCATACAGGTTTCTCAACAGACAGATTCAGGTGCTCTGGTATTCCCATCTCTTTCCGAATTTTCCACAGTTTATTGTGATCCACACAGTCAAAGGTTTTGGCATAGTCAATAAAGCAGAAACAGATATTTTTCTGGAACTCTTGCTTTTTCGATGATCCAGCAGATGTTGGCAATTTGATCTCTGGTTCCTCTGCCTTTTCTAAAACCAACTTGAACATCTGGAAGTTCATAGTTCACGTATCGAAGCCTGGCTTGGAGAATTTTGAGCATTACTTTGCTAGTGTGTTGAGATGAGCACATTGTGTGTTAATTTGAGCATTCTTTGATATTGCCTTTCTTAGGGATTGGAATGAAAACTGACCATTTCCAGTCCTGTGGCCACTGCTGAGTTTTCCCAATTTACTGGCATATTGAGTGCAGCACTTTCACAGCATCATCTTTCAGGATTTGAAATAGCTCAACTATATTTCCATCACCTCTACTAGCTTTGTTTGTAGTGATGCTTCCTAAGGCCCACCTGACTTCACATTCCAGGATGTTTGGCTCTAGGTGAGTGATCACACCATCGAGATTATCTAGGTCATGAAGATCTTTTTTGTACAGCTTTTCTGTGTATTCTTGCCACCTCTTCTTAATATCTTCTGCTTCTGTTAGGTCCATACCATTTCTGTCCTTTATTGAGTCCATCTTTGCAGGAAATGTTCCCTTGGTATCTCTAATTTTCTTGAAGAGATCTCAAGTCTTTCCCATTCTGTTGTTTTCCTCTATTTCTTTACACTGATCACTGACAAGGCTTTCTTATCTTTCCTTGCTATTCTCTGCATTCAAATTGGTATATCTTTCCTTTTCTCCTTTACTTTTCTTTTCTCTTCTTTTCACAGCTATTTGTAAGGCCTCCTCAGACAGCCATTTTGCTTTTGTGCATTTCTTTTTCTTGGGGATGGTCTTGCTCCCTGTCTCCTGTACAATGTCATGAACCTCCATCCATAGTTCATCAGGCACTCTGTCCATCAGATCTAGTCCCTTAAATCTATTTCTCACTTCCACTGTATAATCATAAGGGATTTTATTTAGGTCATACCTGAATGGTCTAGTGGTTTTCCCTACTTTCTTCAATTTTACTCTGAATTTGGCAATAAGGAGTTCATGATCTGAGCCACAGTCAGCTCCCAGTCTTGTTTTGGCTGACTGTATAGAGCTTCTCTATCTTTGGCTGCAAAGAATATAATCAATCTGATTTCGGTGTTGATCACTGAAATCTAGAGTCTTCTCTTGTATTGTTGGAAGAGGGTGTTTGCTATGACCAGTGCATTCTCTTGGCAAAACTCTATTAGCCTTTGCCATGCTTCATTCTGTAAAATATTTGGAAGTAGACAAAGCTGGTGGTTGCAGAGAGGTGGTCGTTGTGAAGGTACTAAGGACCACTGAATTTTTAACTGTGAAATGTTTAATTTTATGTTATGCCCCAATTTCAGCTTGAAAAAAGTAAAATTTTAGAGCCATTTCAGGAAAAAAAAAATCCTGTCTTTGGCTAGAGTCTAGAGGTAAGTTTTCAGGAAATTCTATCCTTCAAGGGATCACTCAAAGATATATTTGACTTACTAAGTATTACTGTCTTTAAAACTGTGAGACAATGAAGATCTTAAAGGTGCCAATTCCCAAATAGTTATATTAAGAAAGAAAATAACAGGTGATGAATTAATCTGGATGCTTCAGATCTACTGGTCTGAAAACAAGCAACTAGCAAGATTCAGTTATAGGAATAAAAGTAGGAATGTGTGAAAGGAATGGGACTTTAAAATAGTACTAGCTTTCTTTGAATAGTGTCTGAGAGATATTTGGTATTCATTATACTGTCATTAAACTTTTCTGTGGCTTTGAAATTTTTGAAAAAAAAAAATTCTTTAAAAAAAGAAGAATCAGGTAATAATCAAAAGAAAATCAGATTTTTGCATAAAACTCTTAAATTCAGCCTGGCAGACAAATTCAGCAGTTTGAAGCTTACAAATAGTTTTCTGCAAAGTCAATTTACTATATTCTCCAACATCACAGGTTTTAACTGCGTGGGTCCATTTTTTAAAAATAGTAAATATTAGAGCATTATATGATCTGCAGTTGGTTGAATCTGTAAATGTGGAATTGTGGATACAGAGAAACCCTGTATATGGAGGGCCAAGTCCTTAAGTTATCCTCGAATTTTTCAACTGCTAGAGTGCAGCATATGTAATGCCCTTCCCTACTTTGTTCAAGGGTCAAACATACTTCTTTTTTTTTTTTAAGGGCAAAGCCAACTTCTAATTCCAAAATATGGTTTTTACATTTGTCCCTGTAAGTTTGAAATTTAAGCCTGAAATGCCTTTAATGGGAAAAAAAAATATTCCATTCCTAAAAATCCATGAACAGGTAACAGATTATAGAAATCATACTAAGGTATAACTTATATGATCAGTACCTTGCATTTTATATAATCTTTAAATTTATATCCTAACCTATACTGCTCTTAACAAAAATTATGTGACAGAACTTTTTATCATTCCCAATATAAGAAATATTAAGGCTCAGAGAGATTAAGTGACTTGCTCAGTTACAGAGCTAGTAAGTGGCCAAACTTAACCTAAGTTTTCTGATTCTAAATCTTATGTTTTATATGTCATATTATTTCACCAATAATACATAACATTTGTTCAATGGCTTACAAGAAAATATATACACATTATTTTTTGTAACCCTGTGGAGGAACTAAACAGATTTTATCACTCTCATTTTATACATAAGGCACAGAGTTTAAGTGACTTTCTCATGGTCATACAGGTACAAAGTAGGACTTTGAGTTCTGTCTGGACAGCTGAAGACTACTGGGTGACTGACCTAATGCAGACTGCCTCAAAGTAGACATATAAGGTCAGTTAACTAATTGACCATTTATAAAACACTTTTACATAAACAGACAGATATAGAGATAAAGCACCTCCACAGAGGAAAAAAAAAGGCAAAAGATGGCTGGTTTTACAACTGTGGGGCCCTGGCCTGATTACAGTGGTAAAGGACAGCGAAATGAATAAAAACTAATCAAACAACTCAATATAGGAGTATGTGGTAAAAATATGTTGAAAACATACCCATTTTGAGGTCCTCCATCATTTATCACATTTAAGTGAGATAACTGCTTTTTCAAGTGGAGTTTGTAACTTGCATTAATTCTTAAAAATAACATCTGGAAAAGAAACAAAACTAAGTTTCTTAAAGCTCTACTGACACAGAAGACGTAAGTAATTAATATTATTTGGAGAAAATATTTTTGCTTTGGCATATACTTTTAAAATGCTCCTCTGAAAGTATGGAATTGCTATTTCAATATAGTTTTTCATTTAGTTGGGTAAAAGTTCTTTTTGCCCTTTTCAGCAGTACTGCTTTTAGTGATATGATTTACTACTGCCTCTCTGCCCCTTAAAAGTCTTCCGGAATATGTAAATGGGATGAACCATACAAGTAAAAAGAATAGAGAAAAGATGGAGAATTCTGCAATTAACTAGGAACCTGATACAGAAAAAAGTCACAATGGTAAAAGGAAGGCTACTGTTACCCTTCTAAATTACTTATAAGTATTTTATTGCTCCATATGCAGATTTTTAATGTAACGGCCCAGTACTTCTTTGGGAAATGCCTGACCTGAAATTATATAAAATTAATCTATGGAAGCAATTTTGTGAAATATATATTCCATGACAAAAATAAAGTCATCTATGGAAAAGTTTTATGGAATCACTGGTACTCAAATGACAATAATCACATAAAATCTATACTTTGTGCCCAGGTTTGAAAAGAGTTCACTTTAAATGAAGATTCAGATAAAAATACATGAAATACCTGTGTATTCAGCTCACTAACCTGGCTAAGTCTTGCTCCAGAATTAGAACTCAGAGGGCAAATTCAGAAGGTCAGAATGTCAGAGGTGGGGGATCTTGCATGTGGAATGAAAAGGATGGTTTGGCTAGGAAGACTGAGAAAGGAAGAGAGACCCTAGTGGGTGCTCCGTATCTCAAAGCTCCTCCTAAGTCCTCAGTGAGCCCCAAAGATGGTGGATGATATTTATTCATAAAGTTAGTATGATTAACAAAAATCTAGGAAAACATGAGAAGATGGTAATAGCTAGTATAAGATGGAAGTTCAAAGTGGTGTGGAAAAGGAGACCAGCAGAAGCAAAAGCAGGGAAGAGACACTACAAAACCTACACTTTGCTCCCAAATGCATGCACTCAACCAATTAGAGACAAACTGAAATAAGAAATTTGTCTGAAGAGCAAAGATTCTAGTGAAAGCTAAGATCATTAATCATATAACAACTAGGCTTGTATTAATTATAACATTGTGTGTTTGTTAAGTCGCTTCAGTTGTGTCCGACTCTTTGCAACCCCGTGGACTGTAGACCTCCAGGCTCCTCTGTCCATGGGATTCTCCAGGCAAGAATACTGGAGTGAATTGCCATGCCCTCCTCCAGGGGATCTTCCCGACCCTAAATACAACTAGGCTTGAATGAGATCACCTGGTATAAAGGGAACAAACAAACTAAGGTGGATAAAAAAGACTGAAAAAAAGTACCGGAACCTTTAAAGTACTACTAGGAAATGGAACTGAGGGAAGTCAGGGGAAGGAATGTTGTGGAAAAGTGAAGAGAACATTGATGATAGTGTAGGGAAAACAGCAGAGGCAGAGGGTGGATACTTCACAGGTAAGAGATGCTAAAGACTACCCATTTTGCTATTTTTCCTGATCTGTGCCTACTACACATCATTTATGCTGACCTAACAAACATTAAGGTATACTGAGTTATCAGTACTTCCTTCCCTATCCAATTTGGATTATAATCAGTGTGTAACTTATTCTACTAATCACTGATAAATGCTAACCCTGATTTTCAAACTAACAATGTAACAAATGATGTTGGTAGAATCTGGGACCTCTGATGACCCAATGGACAAATGAAAATCTGCTTTTTAGAATGGCTGACCACAGAGCAAAGCTACCACTGCTCTAGCCTGTTAGGGCAAGGAGGGCTTTGAAATCAGAAATTTCTATCCATGTTCCACAAGTCAATATAACAACTAGAAAAATATAATAATGATCATATTGGAACATGAACTAAGCTTACATGTGCCAAAAGTACATAAAAACAATTCTGCATGCATATTATGATATATATAATAGTTTTAGGAATTACTACTCACTTGCGTTTGCTCTTCAGGAAGGAGATCAAATATAGCTTCATGCATTTTTGCCATTTGCTTACAAATATTCCTGAAACAGGCAGAAGGAACGGGAGCTTTCACTTCATACTGGCAGGGAAAAATAATCAGAATTATATTCATGTCCTCTGTAATGTGTACTGTTCCCACTGCTCCCTAAAACATAGTCTTTTCTGCCCTTACACATCTAACTCTGATACAGTTGAAGCTTACACTTCAACTATATTCTGTGCTACTCATGCAAATCTCAAAAATTTTTCATCAAAAATTCTAATCTACTTTGAGACAGCCAGCATAATTTAGAGGCTAAGAATACAGACTGTTTCCCTTCTTAAGATGGGTGTGTGATGTGTTGCTCTGTCACGGTCTGACTCTTTGTGACCCCATGGACTGTAGCCTGCCAGGCTCCTTTGTCTGTGGAATATTCCAGGCCAGAATACTGGAGTGAGTACCATTCCTTACTCCAGGGTATCTTGACTCAGAGATGGAACTGCATCTCTTGCATCTCCTGCATTAGTAGGCAGATTCTTTACCATGGTGCAGCCTGGGAAGCCCTAAAGATGGACTGCTTGGGATCAAATTCCAACTCTTAAAATTCTCAGCTATGTGAGACTGGGTGAGTTACTTCTCTGTATTAGGTGAGATATTTCTCTATATCTCAAAGGGCTTGTTCTGAGGATTTTAAAAGATGGTTCATAAGAACTCAAAACTGTGTGTGATACAAAGGAAGTACTCAAAAATGTTAGCTACTATTCTGGCTCAATATAGAATAATGAGTCATTAAAGTAGGCCCTTCAAATTAACAGTTTGTTTTTTAAAGATGATTTTAAGAATGTGTTCAAAGTGGTCATATCTGAAATCAATATAACTGGTAGAACTAAAATGTTTTTTCTTTTGTAGGTGGGCCAATATTATAATCATATTTACCCTAATTTTCAAGTATCTATACTAAAAATTTTTAATTAGGTAAATTCATTTATTATTCTTACATCTGGAACAGTACACTGGTATGACTTAGATAATCACCTTTTGGCCCATATTATAGAGTTCACAGCTTAAATTATACATCATTTTCATTTATAAGACAAATTTGGGCCAAATAACTATATTTTAGATGCACTAATCTTATATAGTTTGTTAAAATGAAGAGTTCCAATATACTACGATAGTAGAACCATGTAGAAGTCATCATGTGGCTGGACCAAGCAACGCTGTGACCAACGCTGTGACTCAATGATTTCTCTCTTCAGCCTACAGTATATCAAATATCCCCTTTTCTTTTTTTACTAACAGTTCTAAGATAAAATTTGTATACCATAAAATTCACCCCTTTAAAGGATACAATTAACTGTTTTTTAGTAATCTCATAGCTATACAACCATTACCACTAATTTATAAACACTTCCATCAACCCAAAAAGAAACCCCATGTCCATTAGCAGGCACTCCCCATTCCCCACCTCTCCTCAGTTCCTGGAAACCACTAATCACTAATGGATAATCATATAGCATATTGCTTTTGTGACTGGTTTCTTTCACTTAGCATGCTTTCAAAGGTTCATCCATGTTGCATCCAGTACGTCATCCTTTTAATGGCTGTATGATATTCTATTCCATGAATAAACCATAGTTAATCCAACCATCAATTAATAGACATTTGGGTCATTTCTACTTTTTGGCTATTATGAATAATAACGCCATGAACATTCATGTACAGATTTCTGTGTAGACAGATGTTATCAATTCTCTCGAAGTAGAATTACTGGGTCATATGGTAACTCCATGTTCAACCTTTTGAGGAAATGCAAAATGTTTTCCAAAGTGGCTGTTCAGTTCAGTGCAGTCACTCAGTCGTGTCCGACTCTTTGCGACCCCATGGACTGTAGCCTACCAGGCTTCTCCGTCCATGGGATTCTCCAGGCAAGAATACTGGAGTGGGTTACCGTTTCCTTCTCCAGGGGATCTTCCCGACCCAGGGATCGAACCCGGGTCTTCCGCATTGAAGGCAGACGCTTTAACCTCTGAGCCACCAGGGACTTTACAATTCCACCAAGCAATGTATGAGGGTTCCAATTTCTCCATAGTCTCTCCAATACTTACTGTCCTTATTTTAGCCATCCTAGTGGGTATGAAATAATCTCACAATGGCAAAATCCCCTTATCTTAATTACCCCCATGTCCTGGGTTGAATAATATCCCCCCCAGATTCATGTCTACTTGGAGCCTCCTAAGGTCATACTGGATTGGAGGGGGCCCTAAATCCACTGACTGGTATTTTTATAAAAGAAAGGAGAGGGAAATTTAGACACAGAAACACATAGAGGGAAGACGGTCATGTGAAGACAAGAGGCAGGGACTGAGTGATGCATCTCCAAGTCAAGGAATGCCAACAGCTGACAGAAGCACCTGAAGCTAGAGGAGGCACGGGAGCTTTCTCCGTTAGAGCCTTCAGCGGGAGCATGGTCTGGGGACACGCCAGTTCAGGATTTCTGCCCTCCAAAAACTACACGACAATGCACTTCTGGGTTCTAAGCCCCTTACTCAGGGAATGTTATGGCAGCCCTAGTAAACTAGTCTACCCTCAAAACATTCCTTCATCACTGCTTTCCCTCAAAATAGTCTTCTTTTTGTATGACTTTTACCATACATGGCTTCAATCATTTAAACTTGATACTATACTTCTTTATTCTCAACCTTTAAAATTTGGTTCTTGCCACCATTCAAACAATCTTCCCTCTACCGTAAACAATCTTCTGAAATTTCTCTCTGGAAAAAAATTATAAAAGAGGTCCTAATTTCCAAATTTAATAATTTTTTTAGTTCCCCTTCCTTGTTTCTCTGCAGTATTTCACACAACCTCACACTGGAAACGTTATCCTGGTGCAGTGCAATGCTTTCCCAGTTCCTTTCCTCCTAAGCTTCCCCCTCCATCTCCTGTCTCCTAAGTACAAAGCAACTTTAATATAATCCTTTCTTATCTTCCTCACTCTTCTCTTATCAATGTTGTTCAATCCATGACTTCTAATATATCTCTAGTTAGGAATCACTTTATTACATGCTCCCCTTTATTACGTTCATTACATGCTCCAATCCACATTTGAGCTTACCATGAGCTTTCCCAAACCTGCTCTCTTACCTGTTTCAATTACTATCACCAGTATTACCATCCTCCTGGTCACACAGACTTGAAATCTCCAACTTAAGTTTTTAACTCCTTCTTCTCTTTGTTTCCTTGTATTGAATCAGTGACTAAGTCTCACCAATTATACTTTCAAATTATTTTACACATTAGTTAGTACTCTAGGTCAGAATTTCTAAACCTCTACACCACTGACATTTTGAGCTAGGTAACTTTTTGTTGTGGGTGCTGTCCTGTGTATTGTAGGATATTTGGCAGCATCCTTAGTCTCTACTCACTAATTACCAGTACCATCCCACACGAAACTGTGACAACCAAAAAACTGCCAGAGGTAAAGTACGGATGACAAACTAACACATGAAAAGATACTTAACATATCAGTCATTATAGAAATTAAAACCACAATGAGATATCACTCAGTGCAGATCCACTAGAAGACTAACATTAAAAAAGAGAGACAACAGAAAGAGCTGGTAAAGATAAAGAGTATCCAGAAGTCTTATACATCACGAAACTGTATAGTCACTTTGGAAAATCATTTGGCAGTTTTTTAAATAAAGTTACCACAAAGTTTCACATTTCTATGCCACCATCAATATATTCAAAGTATTTACACAAAAGAAAACACACGCCCACACAAAGATGTGTCCATGAATGTATATTATTCATAACAGCCAGAAACTGGAGAAAATCCAAACATCTATCAACTGATGAATGGATAAACAAATAGTAGTACTTCAATCAATACCACTTTATAATAAAAATGAACAAGACATTAACACATGTTGTAACATCCATGAATTTCAAAAGCATCATGCTAAATGAAAGGAACCTGGGACAAGATGTTAATTCTGTATAATTCCATTTATAAGACATACTGGAAAAGACAAAACTAAATAGAAGAAAATTAGATCAGTGGTTGTCATAGTTTTGGGGTATTGGGAAAGGATTAACTTCAAAAATACCCTAGAGAATGTTTAGCAGTGATGGAATTGTTCTATATCTTGACCCCATGCACGTTAAAATTCATCAAACCATATACTTAGGACGAACTTTCAGTTCAGTTCAGTCGCTCAGTCGTGTCCGACTCTCCATAACCCCATGAATCACAGCACGCCAGGCCTCCCTGTCCATCACCAACTCCCGGAGCTCACTCAAACTCATGTCCACAGAGTCGGTGATGCCATCCAGCCATCTCATTCTCGGTCGTCCCCTTCTTCTCCCGCCCCCAACCTTTCCCAGCATCAGAGTCTTTTCCAGTGAGTCAACTCGTCACATGAGGTGGCCAAAGTATTGCAGTTTCAGCTTCAGCATCAGTCCCTCCAATGAACACCCAGGATCGATATCCCTTAGAATGGACTGGTTGGATCTCCTTGCGGTACAAGGGATTCTCAAGAGTCTTCTCCAGCACCACAGTTCAAAAGCATCAATTCTTCGCCGACCAGCTTTCTTCACAGTCCAACTCTCACATCCATACATGACCACGGGAAAAACCATAGCCTTGACTAGACGGACCTTGGTTGGCAAAGTAATGTCTCTGCTTTTTAATATATTATCAAGATTGGTCATAACTTTCCTCCCAAGGAGTAAGCGTCTTCTAATTTCATGGCTGCAATCAGCATCTGCAGTGATTTTGGAGCCCAAAAAAATAAAGTCTGACACTGTTTCCACTGTTTCCCCATCTATTTCCCATGAAGTGATGGGACCAGATGCCATGATCTTTGTTTTCTGAATGTTGAGCTTCAAGCCAACCTTTTCACTCTCCTCTTTCACTTTCATCAAGAGGCTTTTGAGTTCCTCTTCACTTTCTGCCATAAGGGTAGTGTCATCTGCATATCTGAGGTTATTGATATTTCTCCCAGCAATCTTGATTCCAGCTTGTGCTTCTTCCAGCCCAGCGTTCCTCATGATGTACTCTGCATATGAGTTAAATAAGCAAGGTGACAAAATACGCACTCCTTTTCCTATTTGGAACCAGTCTGTTGTTCCATGTACAGTTCTGACTGTTGCTTCCTGACCTGCATACAGGTTTCTCAAGAGGCAGGTCAGGTGGTCTGGGATTCCCATCTCTTTCAGAATTTTCCACAGTTTATTGTGATCCACACAGTCAAAGGCTTTGGCATAGTCAATGAAGCAGAAATAGATGCTCTTCTGGAACTTTCTCCATGATCCAGCGGATGTTGGCAATTTGATCTCTGGTGCCTCTGCCTTTTCTAAAACCTGCTTGAACATCTGGGAGTTCACGGTTCCCATATTGCTGAAGCCTGGCTTGGAGAATTTTGAGCACGACTTTACTAGCATGTGAGATGAGTGCAATTGTGCGGTAGTTTGAGCATTTTTTGGACGAATTTTACTCAATGTAAATTATACCTCCATCAACCTGACTTAAACTGCTTAGCTTTCCACTGGTAGTCAAAGCCTTCTTCTATCTTTCCAACATATCTCCCACTCTACTCTTGGGCTTACCCACCCTAATACATTAGCTATATGGAATTACTTACTTTTGTTATTATTAAAAACAACAGCAAAAGCATTAGCAGTCAATGTTTACTGGAACTGTCTCTAGTCAGATACAAAGATATGATAAAATAAAAGTGCTCCACATATATTATCTCATAAATCCTCACTACATCTTTATGAGATTTTTATTATTATCCCTATTTAAAGATAGAAACTGAGGCTTAAATAAATTAAGAATCTGCTAAAGGTTCTTCAATGGCTCATGTGTGACAAACATGGAATTTGAACTTAGGTCTACCTAACTCCAAAACCTGACATTAAACTTCCTTCTTATGATTCCAATCAATATGTCTACTCACGCTGTTACCTCAGTGTATCTCTTTGCCTGAACTTAATCTGCTCTAATTGTTGTTGTTTAGTTGCTAAGTCACGTCCCACTCTTTTGCAACCATATGTAGCCTGCCAGGCTCCTCTGTCCATGGCATTTCCCAGGCAAGAATACTGCAGTGGGTTGCCTGTCTCCTTATCCAGGGAATCTTCCCAACCTAGGGACTGAACCTGTGTCTCCTGCTTCAGCAAGTGGATTCTTTACCACCAAGCCACCAGGGAAGCCCACTCAAATTGTGAAAAGCAAAATTTATATGCATGCCTCGTCCATAAAGCTTTCCCAGACCTACTTACCCAGCTGACGACCATGTCTTTCAAAACATTAAAAGCTTCAACAGCACTGAATCATTTCCTTACTTTATGATACTTTACATAATCTACCTCCTATAATAGTTACTGATACAATTATTGTACTAGATATTTTACTATTTGAGGACAAGATAAAAAGGTTTCTTCACTTTTGTGTATCTCTGTTAACCTAACACAATTTAACTCAACCTGAATTAATGGTGGCTGGGACATTAGTCTAGCCAGTAGTATCATTAAATGTTAATGTTTTATTATGCTCAAGGAAAGGCACCCTTACTTATTAGCTTCTTAGAATCAACCTATATTTTATTACTATGCTATTCCTCTTTCCCCAAATTAAAATTCCAGGTAAGAAAATGAAAAGCTAAAAATTGACAGACTAACCCAAATCAAACACTCTGCTATTTTGGTATGAATTAAAAACCAGACCAAACTCCTGGGAAACCCATGGAAGCAAGCAGAGCAGGGGGTGGTATACAAACTTGGTAACACAGGGCTTCCCTTGTGGCTCAGCTGGTAAAGAATCTGCCTGCAATGTGGGAGACCTGGGCTCGATCCCTGGGTTGGGAAGATCCCCGGGAGAAGAGAAAGGCTACTCACTCCTGTATTCTGGTCTAGAGAATTTCATGGATTGTATAGTCCATGGGGTCACAAAGAGTTGGACATGACTGAGAGACTTGAGGAGGGCATGGCAACCCACTCCAGTATTCTTGCCTGGAGAATCCCTGGGGACAAAGGAGCCTGGCAGACTTGAGTCATGGGGTCGCAAATAGCTGGACATGACTGAGCACTATACAGGGAAAATGTAACATGTCGGGTAACAGGAAAAGTCATCAGTGGGGATGGTAGTAAAGAAAACACAAAGTTGCAAATGTCTAGGCACACTCATGATATTAAAAAAAGACATAAAAAATGGGGAGGGAGATGTTTGAAGTTTATAAAAGACTTAAGAGGCATAATAACCAAATGCAATATGTAGATCATGTAAAAGCCTTTGTTCAAACAAATTATTGTAAAATGACATCTTAGGACAATTGATAAGTTTCATATAGGAATAAGTATTAGATGATAATAATTATTGTTAATTTTGGTTTGATATAGTCATGTGATTATATAAAAAAGTATCCCTCCCTAAGTTTTTAGAAATATATTCTTAAGTACTTAGGGATGAAATGTTACAGGGCCTCAAATTAACTACAAAATATTTCAACAAAAAAAGAAAAATGTTAATGATGGTTAAATACAGGTGATAAATATATGGGAAGTCCATTACATTATTTTATTTTTCTTTAAAAAAGAATGTAATAAACTGTTATAGGAAAAAGTCTAACCATAGTTCCAATTCTTGTTCAAAAACTCTGGATGACCTGATACCAGCAATTTTTGGATTTGCTTCATTCTATTCCCCAGCTCATTATTAGTCTCACTATTTAACATTTACCTTACTACATTATCACCCTGGTGGCTCAGATGCTAAAGAATCTTCCTGCAATGCAGGAGATCTGGATTCTATCCCTAGGTCAGGAAGATCCCCTGAGGTAGGAAATGGCAACCCACTCCAGTATTCTTGCCTGTAGAATTCCATGGACAGAAGAGCCTAGCCGGCTGCAGTTCATGGGGTCACAAAGAGTTGGACTCAACTGAATGACTAACACTTTCACTTTCACTTTACTCGACATTGTTAGGTGTTAAGTCCTCTGCTGTGTTAGACGGTAAACTTCTTAGGGTAGTTACATGCATTATTCATTGACTTTTGGCACACAGAAGAATGTCATATATCAAAAAGGAAACTGGTGGAATGGAACTGCTTTTGAATTTAGCTTGCATTTCACAACCACGAAGAAAATAGAGAATTTCTAAACAATAATTTTTCTCCACACAAAACTAGAAATTTAGAGGGCATAATATAGGCATGTCTGCACACAACTGTAAATTCCTTAAGTTTCTTAAAGAAGAAGCATAAAGCATATATGTTATCTACTAACTATGCCAGAGTTACTCAAAGTGCAGTCTGGAGATTCCTGGGAGTCAGAAACTCTTTCAGGGAATATGTGAGATAAAAACAATGTTCATAGTAATACTAAGATTAATATAATTCACTTCCAGACTCTCATGATTGAATATTGGAAATTTTTAAGTGACGAGTGATGTAATTCTGAAGTCTAGTTGAGTGTGTTTATGTATTCTTTAAAAAAATTTTTTTTATTTTTAATTGGAGGATAATTTCTCCACAATGTTGTGCTGATTTCTGCCATATAACAACATGAATCAGCCATCTACATACATATATCCCCTTCCTCCTGAGCTTCCCCCCGAAACCCCTATCCCCCTTCCCAGGTCATCACAGAGCACCAAACTGAGCTCCCTGTGCTATACAGCAACTTCCCACCAACTATCTATTTCACAAATGGTAATGTATATATTTCAATGCTACTCTCAATTCATCCCACCCTCTCCTTTCTCCACTGTGTCAAATCCGTTCTCTACATCTGTGTCTCTATTATTGCCCTGCAAATAGGTTCATCAGTACCATTTTTCTAGATAAGTTTTAAATCTTTTTAATTTTAATTTCTAATATGGTACTCACTGATAGCTATATCTGCATAAACAAAAGCTATTTGGGGGTCCTCAATTATTTTTAAGAATGTAAAGGGGGTCCTATGACCAAAATGTTTGAGAACTAAACATTAAACAAACGCAATCTTATTTTCCAATCACTCCTTTCTCACTGTCAACTTCAAAGATTTGTGTGTTAATGGGGCACCACTTTATCTTGTATTTTTACAATTTTTATGTGTCTGCTGCTCTTGCCATCTCAGAATTTGAAGGATCCAAGTAGAAGGAAAAGCATATCAAAGAGCCTTGCTTTTTAAGACTACTCTAAAAATGTTCTGGGGCAAAAGTATAAACTAAACAAAGCTTCAAACTCTTAAGTTACGAGATTTCTGCTTTCTCTCTAAAACACGTACTGAATAACTTAGGGAAAGTAAAGAGTGAGAGATAGGGCAAAAGTGACTAGGCCTGATGAAGTGACATTTTTCTGAAGATACTTTCCCTGTGTAATTAAGAATTCTTTAGAAAACAGTGCTCCTTTTAATGACCTATTTAGAATGGGAAGCAAATAAGAAACAAATACTGAAACTGAATATCTATGATGGAAATAACCCAGCACTTCAGGCTCTGCTTTTTAGCCTAAAAAATAAAGTAAAACACTTTATCACAAATAATTTAATTTTTTCCCTATTTTGATCTTTATTTTCTCAATTCTATCTCTGGAAGGCTTTCAAACTAAAATATGTTTTGAAGAAGATACATAATTTTCAATGCAGCTAATATAAAATTACTTCTATAAAGGGTCTGTCTCATCTTTGAAATCATCTTCCCTCATCCCTATCCTCAAATCCCTTAGGAAATGAAGATCAACTATTTGGGTGGCCTGAATATTCGAGTTTTTCCCTAAATCCTGAAGAATTTTGACATGTTAGAACTAACTGTGAAAAGTCACAAACCTTTTAAGCAAAGCTTAATAATTTCCATAAATCATTACCTTAGACAACAGCTTGTCAAATAAGCTATCCATTATCGCTACAAGCTTAGCTGATATTTCAGCTATGTGGTCATGGTAGTCCTATAACGAGAAATAACATTGTACATTAAAGACCTGGGACACATCTAGATACTTAATAATTAAGGAGTTAAATTTATGAAACTCCAGTAGAAAATACATGAAAAGGTACCTTAGTGATATGATCAAAATGCCTAAGCATACTGTATTGCTTAGGTTGCAGTCGAGCTTCAAAATGAGCCCGGATCACAGGAATGTAGTGCACAATTAACTGCAAACAGCGTGAAGAAAGAGCTGAAGATCCAGGAGATGGACATACCATGGAGGGAAAAAAGGTATTAGCTGACTTTAATTACCTATCAAATTATGTAAAAAATCAGTTTTCTATAGACCCAAGTTTATTACATAAATGGAGAACACAGTGATAGAAAGCAACATATTTCGTTTTGTTTAAGAAAATCATTTGGTACAGAATGATGTAATGAATTATGCTAATTTTCCCAGTGGACTCAAGCTGTGGGTAGAATGGCATGAGGAAGCTAAGGGGACAACTGATTCTCATGACATTGATACCTTTCACCCCATACACACTTATGTACTTAATACATATTATATTTTAACATTTTTTAACAGTAGTGTAACTTCTAATAACTTATATTTATTAGACTAAAAATTCCTTGTAATATTTCTCCAGAAGTTATTTTTCAATTATGGCAATACATAAAAAAAGTAAAGTAGAACTGCTACTTTTAGAGCCTTTGGTTAAAGGCACAAAAACACCATGTATAATAAAAACCTAAGTATAGTGACATCACTGAAATGTCTCAGCATGTGAATTAAATGCAAGAATCCATACCCAAATTTTTTGTAGTTATTGTTTTTAGTCCAACAACTTGCAGTGCACCAGCTCCAAGAACTAACTGGCAACTTCTTGAATTGAAGTACTAACAAAGGAAGGAACAGAAAAAACCAACAATTTATTAAAAACTACACTTTATATGCTGGCAATGTGTTAATTCTAATAATACATTCCTTTTTCCTCTTATTCAAGAACCAAATGAATTTTTCTAGTAGGAGCAATTAGGATTTGTTTATGTAATGACAGAAAGAAAAAAAGGGGTGTTTCCCAATAATGGTATTTACAATCTGGTAGGAAAAAAGTTGAGAAATTCTAAAAATCAGTTGTTCAAAACTTAATCTTGAATTTGCAATCATAAAACTTGTTGTTTTAGTCTTTGTAATTGGATAGTCCTAATTTCAAAAGGGTAACAATATCTTTCTGGACTAAAATATGACAACTTTGGGATAGAATTAATTGATAGACTAGGTGTTTGAAAAAGATAAAACCTTTTCTCTATCTAGCAGTTTAAAATATCTGTTAATATGAAATGGCGGAATAAAACTATCACCACAGTTTCACTTCACATCAATGGTTCTGAAAGAATGATTTAAAGAAAAATCTCTAACCTTAGTGAGATGAATTTTGTAAAGTTCAGTGAATTCCTTCCATGCACATTTGAAACCAGTCCAGGTTTTTTGACCTAAGTGGCCTCAGTCATGTTCAGCACCTAACGAACAAATCATCTCCTGTCTCCAATGTCATTAACAACTCTATGGGTGTAATGAGGAATCACTAAATGTTGAGTGAGAAGGAAGCAGGTGGCCTTCAAATAACATGTTGTCAATCAACCACAGCCAAATGTCACAAAATAAATGTCTTAAAGATACCATGACCTTGAAATGTCTAAGAGTGAACTCATACATACCTTCAATAAGTCTGATAGACGAGTGAGCATGTCAGTAGTAACAGATGGGATATTATCCACACACTGGCAATATTCAAGGATAATTCTTATCAACAGCAATACAGTTCTACCAAAAAAAAAAAGAGAGAGATGAACCAGTAGGCACTCAAAACAAGAAAAATCAAACTGATTTTGCATACAAAAATCAATACTGATCTTGGCAATGATTTGTTCAATGATGCGTTTTACCTATAAGTAGAGCAAGCAGGGACTAGAGTAAGGTAACAGAAAACCTCTAGGGTGTAAAATTAAGAAGGCACTCAGTTTCAAGGTTGTGCAACTGCAGGGCATGCACTTTCATGACACTGAGAAAGGGTACTTCCTTAAATTTTGTGCTATGAGCACATCACTCTCTGTGTGACACTTGCAATAAGTAAGTCTTTTCAGTGAAGCAGGTATCCCATTCCTTGGCCAATTTAAAAATCCTTGGCCAACAATGAAAAAAGTTTAAGCAGTGTTTCTGATTATGTAGCAGGTTATCATAAATGTTGAATTAAGGAAGCGCCTAGTCTAGATTTTCTTAGTGAGATAAGAGAGATATTGTGGCTTCTGAGAACAATGTATCTCCTAAGAAGCTTACTGGTAAGTTACAAAAGTTTTCCAAAGATGAGAAAGTTATCAGCTCATTAGCAAGATATGTCACAAGCTGAAAAGAGACACTACTGGGAGGTTAAATAAGGTTGAAATTAAGGGGGAAATAGTCATTCATTACAGGACATCTAAATTCAATGAGATTCTGAGAAATGAGTGATCCATGTAAAATAATGTTTTATGAAAGTCTGAAGGAGAGAGAGCAGTGCTTCAAGAAGGAGAGTATCTAGCCTTTATAACAGCTTAATTGTTAGACCATATATTACTCTCCATGCATAATTTTAGAATCTGCTTTACTGGGCAGGAGTCCATTGCTATCTTTTGTAATCTTCTCGTTGAATATACAATACTTCCCCTTTAGCCAGAGAGTTCAGCTTTTTGAGAGTAGTCTCTTAGGTTAAAGAGCAAGAAAGACAGATAGCTAGAGGGGACCATTTCCATTAAGTAAGGGAAGAGTAACAAGACACAGTCCTTCCTGGGTATCCACAGGGGACTGGTTCCAGGATACCCCGTGAATACCAAAACCCATGCATGCTCAAGTCCTTTATATAAAATGGCATAATAAAGTCTTCCCTCTGTATCCATGGGTTCTACATGCTAGATAGTGGGATGCAGAACCCGCAGATATAGAGGGCCAATTGCAATGGGTAATTAAGGAAAGAAATGACAACTAGATCAAAGGACTAAGATTACACTGAGGTTGAAAAAAGTTTTGTCCTACTAGAAATGGAAAAGAATTCCAGAAAAGAAAGGAATGGAAGCTTTAGCTTACAATGGTTGTACTCTGGAGTTTTGGAGAATATACAGGTTGAGAAAAAGCATAAATTCTATTCACACTAATTGAGTGCTTATTAGATGCCAAGAAAACTTAAAATGGTAAGTGATCCCCATCTTTGAGGAATTCAGATAATAACCAGGGAGACACATACACAAACAAATAACTCTAATACACTGTAGAAAGAACCATGATAGAGGCACACAGAGTTACAAGGGGAGGATCATTCATTCTTCCTGGAGGGGATGGTTATTTCAGAAAAGACTCATTTAGTGACAAGAAACAAAGAAAAAAAGTGAAAAATAATTCTGGTATAGACAATGGGAGCTAGATTTTGATTCTAATTCTGGCTCCATGTGGGTAATTTTATATTGAATATTTAAACTTCTAAGTTCCATTTCTCTTAATCATAGAAAAGAAACAATAATACCTGAAATGTCTATTTCAAGCGTGGTTGGAGAGATCAAATGAGATCATATATATGAAAATACCTAAACTATTAAGTGGTACTAAAGTATATGAAGATATTATCTTAAGTATCTATTAATAAAAGGCATATAGTCCTAGACAAACAACACTGGAATTTATATTTTTCTTAGTTAACTTGAATTTGAAATACTGTTCTTGGTAAAAGAATAAAAGACCTAATGACAAATGATGGTAATGGAAATAACTACCAACAACTATCAACTTCTTGTTAGGTGAACTAGAACTGTGCAAGATACTTTACAGGAATTACCTGTTTCACAATAATTCTAAGTACAGTACTATTGCCCACATTTTGTTTTACAAAGAAGGAAACTAAGGCACACAGAGTAACTTGCCCAAAGTCACAAAGTAACAGAGTTGCTGGGATTCAAACCTAAGCAGTTTGACTCCAGAGCTCACAACTTCAATATGCTGCATATTGCACAACAAGAAAGTTGCAGGTAAAAAAGACAGAAAGAGCTTGAGACATTTACAGCAGAGAGCCACTGTAGCACCCTTGGATGTACCTCAAAGTTCTTGTATGAGAAAAATCAACCAACCCCATTTTTGTTTAGCCAGTGTAGACTCTAATGGATACAGAATACTACAAAATAAAAAGGAATCCATAAAATTTATTTAAAATTCTTTGTAAGATTTACAATTGTTAATCTAAAATTTCCAGTTCACATCAAAGGGTAACTAGAAGACCTATATTTTAAATACCTGAGTCAACTAATAAAGAAAAATGTGTCACTCACCCAACAACAGCATACTGTTGCCCCTCAACAGTAAGAACTTCAGCTGGTTTTCTTTCTTCTGTAGCTACAGAGTTAAAGCAAATAAAGAGACATGGTATAAGATGAAACAAAATACTGTATACAAATTTAAACTAGGAAAAAAAACTGAAAAAGTTCCTATCTAAGGCCTGGAATTCATTTTTGCAAATAAATCTACTTCTTGGAAAACAATTTAGCACAAAATAAGTAAAGTATATTGGATTTGGAATCAGAGAAATCTGAATTTGAGTTCCAGTATCACCAATTACTGGATAAATGACTTCAGACCAATTACTTCTTTTGAGTCTCGGTATCTGTATCCATTAAACATAGACTACGATATCTATCTTTAAGTGTAGCTGTCAGTGAAACAGATAATGCTTACAAACTGGCTATCCTCTAGGTCTGGCACAAGGCAGATGATTGATAAGAAGTAAAAGAAAAAGAGTGTTATTAGTCTGGAAAGGCATAACTAGCATTTCAACTGGTTTTCTTTATTATAATCTTTAGAATACAAGTTAATACCTAAATTCAGTGGAGAGATTATATATTTACTTTTTATGATCTTTATCCAAATGTTACTTTATTTTCAGCACGTGGTACTTATCATTAAAAAACAAAATTCAGTATGTTGAGGTAAAAAGAACAGTGGACTGGATTACTGTCTTGAATCAGCCAATTAAACAGAGTA
Organism: Moschus berezovskii; assembly: GCF_049115385.1. NCBI lineage: Eukaryota > Metazoa > Chordata > Mammalia > Artiodactyla > Moschidae > Moschus > Moschus berezovskii. The sequence goes on along the minus strand of NC_142470.1, from coordinate 44,917,546 downwards.
CCCTGGGCAAGTAAGTCATAATGATTCCCTAAGTTTCAAGTCCCTTTGTTCTAAGACATTAAATATCTACATCCTCATTTCTTTCAAGTAAAGAAATTCAGTGTGATATAATTTCTAATCACAATTCACTCTATATGTCAGATTAAAGTTTATTGAGGACAGGGGTTATGTCTTAACCAACACTCAATACTGCAGAGAAGTGACTTAGCACCATAGTTTAAAAAGGGCCCTAACGTCAGTCTGCCTGCAGTTGGATCCCAGCTCTACCAGTTTCTAGCCATGTAACCTTAGGTATGTTGCTTAACCTCTTTGTGCCTCAGTTTCCATATCTGTTAAATGGGAATACTACAGCTCATGGACCTGTAAATGAGGTAACAATGTAAAGTGCTTAGAAAAAACTGTCTAGCATCGGGTAAGCACTAAATTAATATTTACTGCTATCCATTAAACTTCATCTCCCCAATGCTTCGATAAGTAGTTAGTAACTCAATAAATGGATGATAGAAGGATCCTTCACTTTGCATGAACTAGTAAAATATTAATGAATTTCTAATAGCATATACTTTCTTCATGGTCAGAGAAAAACAAAAGACAGAGCAGGGTTTGTAACAGAAACTTTCTACTGTCCATATCCTACAAAGAGGAAGTGAAAATAAATAGTTCACTTTGTGGGAAAAACACATGATAAATCACTTTTAGAGTTATGATTTTAATTCAAAATTGGAATGTGTTCAGGATAGTGAACTCCAATCAAATACAGCTTGAAAAAAGATGGGTAATAAATCCTATAATTTTAAGTTTGTGATTTAGGATGATCAGAGTGTCTTATTTTTCTTTCAGTCTTTGCCACTTAAACACTTTTGCTTTGCTAATATCATACAATCAATTTAAAAATTGTGACCACCACCCAACACTGTTATCTACTAAAAATGGTCACTAAATAACAGAAATTTACTTGATTTCTTCAATTTCTCTCTCGACTACATTTGAATTACTCTAATTTTCACCTGTTCCTCACCCCCTCTCATTACAGAGGGCAGAAGGAGGCCCTCTCTTGAACTGTGGATTCAATTCCAGGGGTCCTACCCCTACAATCACTCTATGTCACTCTTATTTTAAATCAACCTTCTTCCTCTTTCTATTAAGCATAAAAATATAATTAAGTTTCTCTTATCTTAAAATTCTTCTCTCAATTCCCTAAGCAAATTTAAAGGTAATAGTCTGGAGGAACAAGATGGCGGAGGAATAGGATGGCGAGACCACTCTCTCCTCCACAAATTCATCAAAAGAACATTTGAACGCGAGTAAAGTCCACAAAACAACTTCTGAATGCTGGCAGAGGACGTCAGGCACCCAGAAAAGCAGCCCATTGTCTTCGAAAGGAGATTACCCGCCAAACGGTAACTCCCAGCGGAGAAGCAGCGCAGACGCCTGCAGACGCCATTAGCAGCGGGGGCTGGGCAGGGAGGAGCCGGCTGAACTGCTTAAAGAGAGGACTGGGCTTGAATGCCACAAGAACAATTTGAGAGAATTGGGGAGAGCAAAGCAGACTGTGGGATAGCTTCCCCACGAAAAGGCGGAAAGCTCTAACCTATGACTTGGCCAGCCCCGCTCACAGAATAAAGGACTGAGCAGAGTGAGCCGGCTGCGGCTGGCCCATCCCCCACCCCCCGCTGAGACAGGCAGGGAGCGCAGCCAGAGCCGGAGCGGGCAACCGCGGCCCCAGAAAGGCATCTGATACAAACTGCAGACAGGCTTGTTGCTAATCAGGACTTCTTGGGCTCGGGCCGGTTGATATCTCCCTGAGAAGGTGTGCCGGTTGTACACCCAGAAAACTGAGTGGCGGGGACTGGGGAGGCGATAAGTCGCAGAGACCGCGCTCGCCAAACACCTGGTCCCCTGAGCTGCTCGGACTGGGGAAGGCACAAAACGCAGGCCCAACCAAGTCTGCGCCTTTGTGGAGTACCTGAGAACCTGAACTTGAGCCGCTCAGACCTGTGAAGTGCATACAACCCGGTGCCGGCCTCAGACCATTCCCGGCAGAGCAACCTAGAGCCTGTGCAGTATAGACTGGGACGGCATACGTGCTGTGAGCGGGGGCAAACCCAGTGTGGCCGAGACGCTACGAGCACTCCCCACAGACGCCAGAGATAATCGACTGCAGCGTTCCTCCCTTCCCAGAACAGGACTGAACAACTGAGCCTTAAAAAGTGTCCACCCACCCCCTAGTACCAGGGCAGAAATTAGACACTGAAGAGACCAGCAGACAGAAGCTAAAACAGAGGGAACCACCTTGGAAATGACAGATAGAGACGTCTAGAGACTACTTCAAGAATAAGACCAAAAACCAGAGGCAAGAGGCTTAAGCCCGAATCCTGAGAACACCAGAGAAGTCCTGACTCCAGGGAACATTAATCGATAGGAGCTCATCAAATGTCTCCATACCTACGCTAAACCCAAGGGTCAACAATTTCCAGAGCAAGACATACCACGCAAATTCTCCAGTAACACAGGAAACTAGCCCTGAGCTTCAATATACAGGCTGCCCAAAGTCACTCCAAACCCACTGACATCTCATAACTCATTACTGGACACTTCATTGCACTCCAGAGAGAAGAAATCCAGCTCCACCCACCAGAACACCGACACAAGCTTCCATAACCAGGGAACCTTGACAAGTCACCTGTCCAACCCCACACACAGCAAGGAAACTATATAATAAAGAGAACTCCACAAACGGCCAGAAGAGGGAAAGGCCACCCCAAGCAAAGCATTATAAGCAAGATGAAGAAGCAGAGAAATACCCAGCAAGTAAAGGAACAAGATAAATGCCCACTAACTCAAACAAAAGAGGAAGATATAGGGAATCTACATGAAAAAGAATTTCGAATTTTGGTGGTGAAAATGATTCAAAATCTTGAAAGCAAAATGGAGTTACAGATAAATAACCTGGAGAAAAGGATTGAGAAGATGGAAGAAAGGTTTAATAAGGACTTAGAGGAAATAAAAAAGAGTCAATATACAATGAATAATACAATAGATGAGATCAGAAACACTCTGGAGGGAACAAACAGTAGAATAACAGAGGCAGAAGACAGGATAAGCGAGCTAGAAGATAGAATTGTAGAAATAAATGAAACAGAGAGGAATAAAGAAAAACAAATTAAAAGAAATGAGAACAATATTAGAGACCTCTGGGACAATGTTAAACGCTCCAACATTCGAATCATAGGAATCCCAGAAGAAGAAGACAAAAAGAAAGACCATGAAAGAATACTTGAGGAGATAATAGTTGAAAACTTCCCTAAAATAGGGAAAGAAATAATCACCCAAGTCCAAGAAACCCAGAGAGTCCCCAACAGGATAAACCCAAGGCGAAATACTCCTAGACACATATTAATCAAATTAACAAAGATCAAACACAAAGAACAAATATTAAAAGCAGCAAGGGAAAAACAGCAAATAACACACAAGGGGATTCCCATAAGGATAACAGCTGATCTTTCAACAGAAACTCTTCAGGCCAGGAGGGAATGGCAAGACATACTTAAAGTGATGAAAGAAAATAACCTACAGCCCAGACTACTGTACCCAGCAAGGATCTCATTCAAATATGAAGGAGAAATCAAAAGCTTTACAGACAAGCAAAAGCTGAGAGAATTCAGCATTACCAAACCAGCTCTCCAACAAATGCTAAAGGATATTTTCTAGACAGGAAACACAGAAAGGGTGTATAAACTCGAACCCAAAGCAATAAAGAAAATGGCTACGGGATCGTACTTATCAATAATTACCTTAAACGTAAATGGGTTGAATGCCCCAACCAAAAGACAAAGACTGGCTCAATGGATACAAAAACAAGACCCCCATATATGTTGTCTGCAAGAGACCCACCTCAAAACGAGGGACACATACAGACTGAAAGTGAAGGGCTGGAAAAAGATATTCCATGCAAATAGAGACCAAAAGAAAGCAGGAGTAGCAATACTCATATCAGATAAAATAGACTTTAAAACAAAGGCTGTGAAAAGAGACAAAGAAGGAAACTACATAATGATCAAAGGATCAATCCAAGATGAAGATATAACAATTATAAATATTTATGCACCCAACATAGGAGCACCGCAATATGTAAGACAATTACTAACAAGTATGAAAGGGGAAATTAACAATAATGCAATAATAGTGGGAGATTTTAATACCCCACTTACATCTATGGATAGATCAACTAAACAGAAAATTAACAAGGAAACACAATCTTTAAATGATACAATAGACCAGTTAGACCTAATTGATATCTATAGGACATTTCACCCCAAAACAATGAATTTCACCTTTTTCTCAAGTGCACATGGAACCTTTTCCAGGATAGATCACATCCTGGGCCATAAATCTAGCCTTGGTAAATTCAAAAAAGTTGAAATCATTCCATGCATCTTTTCTGACCACAATGCAGTAAAATTAGATCTCAATTATGGGAGAAAAACTATTAAACATGCCAACATATGGAGGCTGAACAACACGCTGCTGAACAACGAACAAATCATAGAAGAAATCAAAAGAGAAATCAAAATATGCATAGAAATGAATGAAAATGAAAACGCAACAACCCAAAACCTCTGGGACACTGTAAAAGCAGTGCTAAGGGGGAAGTTCATAGCAATACAGGCACACCTCAAGAAACAAGAAAAAAGTCAACTAAATAACCTAACTCTACATCTAAAGCAACTAGAAAAGGAAGAAATGAAGAACCCCAGGGTCAGTAGAAGGAAAGAAATTGTAAAAATTAGGGCAGAGATAAATGCAAAAGAAACAAAAGAGACTATAGCAAAAATCAACAAAGCCAAAAGCTGGTTCTTTGAGAAGGTAAATAAAATTGACAAACCACTAGCCAGACAAAGGGAGAAGAACCAAATCAATAAAATTAGAAATGAAAATGGAGAGATCACAACTGACAACACAGAAATACAAAGGATTATTAGAGAATACTATCAGGAATTATATGGCAATAAAATGAATAACCTGGAAGAAATGGACAAATTCCTAGAAAAATACAACTTTCCAAAACTGAACCAGGAAGAAATAGAAAATCTGAACAGACCCATCACAAGCACGGAAATTGAAACTGTAATCAAAAATCTCCCAGCAAACAAAAGCCCAGGTCCAGACGGCTTCACAGCTGAATTCTACCAAAAATTTAGAGAAGAGCTAACACCTATTCTACTCAAACTCTTCCAGAAAATTGCTGAGGAAGGGAAACTTCCAAACTCATTCTATGAGGCCACCATCACCCTAATCCCAAAACTTGGTAAAGACCCCACAAAAAAAGAAAACTACAGGCCAATATCACTGATGAACATAGATGCAAAAATCCTTAACAAAATTCTAGCAATCAGAATCCAACAGCATATTAAGAAGATCATACATCATGACCAAGTGGGCTTTATCCCAGGAATGCAAGGATTCTTCAATATCCGCAAATCAGTCAACGTAATACACCACATTAACAAACTGAAAAATAAAAATCATATGATTATCTCAATAGATGCAGAGAAAGCCTTCGACAAAATTCAACATCCATTTATGATAAAAACCCTCCAGAAAATGGGAATAGAAGGGACATACCTCAACATAATAAAAGCTATATATGACAAACCCACAGCAAACATTATCCTCAATGGTGAAAAACTGAAAGCATTTCCCCTAAAGTCAGGAACAAGACAAGGGTGCCCACTCTCACCACTACTATTCAACATAGTTCTGGAAGTTTTGGCTACAGCAATCAGAGCAGAAAAAGACATAAAAGGAATCCAAATTGGAAAAGAAGAAGTAAAACTTTCACTGTTCGCTGATGACATGATCCTCTACACAGAAAACCCTAGAGACTCTACCAGAAAACTACTAGAGCTAATCAATGATTACAGTAACGTTGCAGGATATAAAATCAACACACAGAAATCCCTTGCATTCCTATACACTAATAATGAGAAAATAGAAAGAGAAATTAAGGAAACTATTCCATTCACTGTTGCAACGAAAAGAATTAAATACTTAGGAATATATCTACCTAAGGAAACAAAAGACTTGTACTTAGAAAACTATAAAACACTACTGAAAGCAATCAAAGAGGACACTAATAGATGGAGAAATATACCATGTTCATGGATTGGAAGAATAAATATTGTAAAAATGAGTATACTACCCAAAGTAATTTATACATTCAATGCAATCCCTATCAAGCTACCAAAGATATTTTTCACAGAACTAGAACAAATAATCTCACAATTTGTATGGAAATACAAAAAACCTCGAATAGCCAAAGCAATCTTGAGGAAGAAGAATGGAACCGGGGGAATTAACCTGCCGGACTTCAGGCTCTACTACAAAGCCACAGTCATCAAGACAGTATGGTACTGGCATAAAGACAGAAATATAGATCAATGGAACAAAATAGAAAGCCCAGAGATAAATCCACGCATCTATGGACACCTCATCTTTGACAAAGGAGGCAAGAATATAAAATGGAGAAAAGACAGTCTCTTTAACAAGTGGTGCTGGGAAAACTGGTCAGCCACTTGTAAAAGAATGAAACTAGAACACTTCCTAACACCATACACAAAAATAAACTCAAAATGGATTAGAGAGCTAAATGTAAGACCAGAAACTATAAAACTCCTAGAGGAGAACGTAGGCAAAACACTCTCCGACATAAATCACAGCAGGATCCTCCATGACCCACCTCCCAGAATATTGGAAATCAAAGCAAAAATAAACAAATGGGACCTAATTAAAATCAAAAGCTTCTGCACAGCAAAGGAAACTATAAGTAAGGTGAAAAGACAGCCTTCAGAATGGGAGAAAATAATAGCAAATGAAGCAACTGATAAAGGATTAATCTCCAAATTATACAAGCAGCTCCTGCAGCTCAATTCCAGAAAAATAAATGACCCAATCAAAAAATGGGCCAAAGAACTAAACAGACATTTCTCCAAAGAAGACATAAAGATGGCTAACAAACACATGAAAAAATGCTCAACATCCCTCATAATCAGAGAGATGCAAATCAAAACCACAATGAGATACCATTTCACACCAGTCAGAATGGCTGCTATCCAAAAGTCTACATGCAATAAATGCTGGAGAGGATGTGGAGAAAAAGGAACCCTCTTACACTGTTGGTGGGAATGCAAACTAGTATAGCCACTATGGAGAACAGTATGGAGATTCCTCAAAAAATTGGAAATAGAACTGCCATATGATCCAGCAATCGCACTCCTGGGCATACACATTGAGGAAACCAGAATTGAAAGAGACACGTGTACTCCAATGTTCATTGCAGCACTGTTTATAATAGCCAGGACATGGAAGCAACCTAGATGTCCATCTGCAGACGAATGGATAAGAAAGCTTTGGTACATACACACAATGGAGTATTATTCAGCCATTAAAAAGAATACATTTGAATCAGTTCTAATGAGGTGGATGAAACTGGAGCCTATTATACAGAGTGAAGTAAGCCAGAAAGAAAAACACCAATACAGTATACTAATACATATATATGGAATTTAGAAAGATGCAAATGATAACCCTGCATACGAGACAGCAAAAGAGACACAGATGTATAGAACAGTCTTTGGGACTCTATGGGAGAGGGTGAGGGTGGGATGATTTGGGAGAATGGCATTGAAACACGTATGTTGTCATATGTGAAACGAATCACTAGTTCAGGGTCAATGCATGTTATAGGATGCTCGGGGCTGGCGTGCGGGGATGACCCAGAGGGAGGATGAAGGGAGGAGGGAGATGGGAGGGGGGTTCAGGAGGGGGAACTTATGTAAACCTGGGGCAAATTCATATCAATGTATGGCAAAACCAACCAATATAATATTGTAAAATAATTTGCCTCCAATAAAAAAGAAATTAATTACCTAAAAAAAAAAATAATAAAGGTAATAGTCTCTCTAATAGCTCTTGTGTCTCTAGCTGCCACTTCATCATTTACTTTCCCTTCAGGGCCAAACTTGAAAGGCCTGTTTGAAAAGGTAGCCTTACACATGACTACCCTTCCTTACCTTTTAAATTACTCAGCAATGAACTACAATCTGGCTCTATCACTCCACTGATTTAAAAAGATTGCAAATGATCTCCTGTGTGTCAAACAAGTGGTCACTATCAGTCTTTCTCTTGCAATACAGTTGCATTTTATGGTGCAGTATACGATTTTAAAATATTTCTATGTAAAAATATTAAACTTTCATTAAATGCATAAAAACTGAAAGTGTAACTGCCTCCTCCATTAAAAACATTCAAGAACTTCATAACCACAATGCATCCTGGTACTACACTTTAACTGACATACAAAAATATTTCTAACCATTGTGTATCTTTCACAAGAAACCTGATTGGCATTTAATACCAATGACAATTTTCTTCTTGAAACTCTAATTTTTTTACTTTTGTCTTCTAGATTGTCCTGCCTCCTTGCCCTTCCTCTGTAGTCCCTTTCATAATTTTCTTTTTCTATGGTTCTTTACATTTTGGTTTTCTCTATCATATCACTACTACTTTACTTATGATTACTAATAAATATATTTTTCATTAGACTTAGCACTTTTAAAGTAAAATTATACCTTTATCTATGTCTCAATATCTGACACATAGTAGAAACTTAACAGTATAATACATATTCTCTAAACAATATAGTACAGTGGTTAAGAACACAGTTATTAAATTTCATAAAGCTGGTTTCAAATCACAGATCTTCATTTGTACCAAATTCCTTAACCCCTGGAAGCCTCATGCCTCCTCAATATTAAACAAAGTAACAACAGTATCTTTATCATAGGTTGTTGGGAGAGTAAATGCATGTAAACTGCTTGGTCCAATGTTTGGAATATGGTTAATATTCAATAAAAATTTAAAATTATTATAAATTGCCACATACTTTTCAAGTCAACTACTTACTAACTAAGCTGGGAATATGAGTTGTAAGGTTTCCAAGAGGCACTATCAATTAAAAAAATATTAAGCACTCTTACAAAATGAACAAACAATATAAAATTGAAACAGAATGTGTGAAAGAGTACACATACCCCCTGATTTTTTTTCAGGTAAAGCAATCTTTCCATCTGATATAGAATCAACAAGATCCTGAAATTCTGCAGGAACATCAGCTTGCTTCCAGCGTTCATTGTCTAAGAGAAGGCTATTCAAAAGTAAAAAGAAAGATAAACTTTAACAATATTTCAACCCTATCTCCTAGGGTGAAAACAAAAGGAAAAGCCAAGTGAGTACTTACGACATATATTTAAGACTACGTGTATCTTAGTTAAATTCAAGTAGAGCCCATGCATTACAAGGCATTTGACTTTCTAAACAGTAGCGGTCATTAGCTATTGCTAGTACATGAGACTTTTAAAAAGTGCTGAAAAGCTTAATAAACTGAGGTCATTCATGAATAGTACAGATAGTTTCAGGAAATATTTTTCTTTTTATATCTCTTAGCCTAGTCAAGAAGAATGGTAAAACATAATTAACTTCACTTTGAGTGGGAAAGAAAAAGTCAGTCTATCAGGATAAGTACTTTCATGGAAATAAACATTCTAACTCCACTTTCAAGAGCCAAGAAATGGTGATTTTAATTACACAATATCTATAATTAAAAAGAAAAACAACTGTCAGGGGTTTTAATTGGCCAATCAATGAAGTTTCCTCTTTTAAATATAACTGTGTTTTATAAAGAAAAGGGGGAAAAATTGAACAGAATGGACATGGTAGTAATACCTGAGTTTGGTTTTTCTCTCTTCATGAAACCTATTTACAAATTTATTTGCTTGGCTCTGAAGTGCTCCAAGTAATGACATGCTTTTTCTTCCACATATC